>NW_022308369.1:0-21171 GCF_002776525.5 Piliocolobus tephrosceles
TGGTTCCATTTTCCCCCTCATTTTCAGGCACCCCAATCAGACGTAGATTTGGCCTTTTTACATAATCCCATACTTCTTGCAGGCTTTGCTCATTTCTTTTTCTTCTTTTTTCTTTTGGTTTCTCTTCTCGCTTCATTTCATTCATTTGATCCTCCATCGCTGATACTCTTTCTTCCAGTTGATCGAGTCGGTTACTGAAGCTTGTGCATTTGTCACGTATTTCTCGTGTCATGGTTTTCATCTCTGTCATTTCGTTTATGACCTTCTCTGCATTAATTAGTCTAGCTGTCAATTCTTCCACTCTTTTTTCAAAATTTTTAGTTTCTTTGCGCTGGGTACGTAATTCCTCCTTTAGCTCTGAGAGGTTTGATGGACTGAAGCCTTCTCTCATCTCATCAAAGTCATTCTCTGACCAGCTTTGATCCGTTGCTGGTGATGGGCTGTGCTCCTTTGCAGGAGGAGATGCGCTCTTATTTTTTGAATTTCCAGCTTTTCTGCCCTGCTTTTTCCCCATCTTTGTGGTTTTATCTGTCTCTGGTCTTTAATGATGGTGACGTACTGATGGGGTTTTGATATAGGTGAACTTCCTGTTTGATAGTTTTCCTTCTGACAGTCAGGACCCTCAGCTATACGTCTGTTGGAGATTGCTTGAGGTCCACTCCAGACCCTGTTTGCCTGAGTATCAGCAGCAGAGGTTGCAGAAGACAGAATATTGCTGAACAGCGAGTGCACCTGTCTGATTCTTTCTTTGGAAGCTTTCTCTCAGGGGTGTACTCCACCCTATGAGGTGTGGGGTGTCCGACTGCCCCTAGTGGGGGATGTTTCCCAGTTAGGCTACTCAGGGGTCAGGGACCCACTTAAGCAGGCAGACTGCCCCTTTTCAGATCTCAACCTCCGTGTTGGGGGATCTACTGCTCTCTTCAAAGCTGTCAGACAGCGTCGTTCGCGTTTGCACAGGCTTCTGCTCCTTTAGCTGAGCCCTCTCCCCAGAGGCGCAGTCTACAGAGACAGGCAGGTTTTCTTGAGCTGCTGTGAGCTCCACCCAGTTCGAGCTTCCCAGCGACTTTATTTACCTACTTAAGCCTTAGCGATGGCGGGCGCCCCTCCCCCAGCCTCGCTGCTGCCTTGCTGTTAGATTGCCGCAGACTGCTGTGTTAGCAAGGAGGCAGGCTCCGTGGGTGTGGGACCCTCCCAGCCAGGTGTGGGATATATTCTCCAGTGTGCCGGTGTTATAGCGCAGTATTGGGGTGGGAGTTACCCGATTTTCCAGGTGTTGTGTGTCTCAGTTCCCCTGGCTAGGAAAAGGGACTCCCTTCCCCCTCGCGCTTCCCAGGTGAGGCAATGCCTCGCCCTGCTTCAGCTCTCGCTGGTCAGGCTGCAGCAGCTGACCCGCATGGATTGTCCAGCACTCCCGAGTGAGATGACCCTAGTACCTCAGTTGAAAATGCAGAAATCACCGGTCTTCTGTGTCGCTCGCGCTGGGAGATGGAGACTGGAGCCGTTCCTATTCGGCCATGTTCTACAAAGCGTTTTCTGAGATAGCTTTTTTTCTGGTGTTCATTTTTTGGATATTTTCTTTTTCACCATTGGCCTCAATGAGTTCCCAAATGTTCATTCACATTATGGCCAAAGACAGTGTTTCCAAACTACTGAATTGAAAGAAAAGTTTAACTCTGGGAGATGAAGGCCTGCATCACAAAGCAGATTTTGAGAATGTTTCTTTCTACATTTATCCAAAGATGTTTACTTTTTTTACCATATGCCCCAGTACACTCCCAATCTACCCTTTGCAGATTGCACAAAAATAGTGTTTCCAAACTTCTGAAGGGAAAGAAAGTTTTAACTCTGTGAGATTAATTCTCAAACCACAAAACAGTCTCTCAGATAGCTTCCTCCAGTTTTTATCCTGGGATATTTGCTTTTCTCCCATTGGCTTTAATAAGCCTCCAAATGTCCATTCACAGAACGAACACAAACTGTGTTTCCAAACTGCAAAATCCAAAGAAATGTTTAAATCTGTGAGATAAATGCACACATTAAAAGGCAGTTTCACAGAAAGTTTCTTTCTAGTTTTCATCTGAAGATATTTCCTTTTTCACCTTAGACCTCAACATTCTTTCAAATACCCCTTGCAGATTCTACAAAAACAGAGTTTCCAAATTGCTGAATGAAAAGAAAGTTTTAACTCTGTGAGATGAATGCACACATCACAAAGTGGTTTCTCAGACTACTTCCTTCTAGTTTCTATACTGGGATATACACTTTTTCACTATTTTTCTCAATTAGCTCCCAATTGACCCTTAATGGACAAAAGCAATGTTTCCAGAGTGCTGAATCCAAAGAAAGGTTTAACCCTGTGAGATGAATGCACACATAACACAGCAGTTTCTCAGAAAGCTTCTTTGTAGTTTTTATCTGAAGGTGTTTCCTTTTTCACCCTAAGCACCAATGCACTCCTGAATGTCACTTTAGAGATATACAAAAACAGTGTTTCCAAATGGCTGAATGATAAAAGAAAGTGTTTAACCCTGTAAAGTGAATTCATTATCACAAAGCTGTTTCTAGATATCTTCCTTTGACTTTTTATCCTGGGATATTTGTTTTTTTGCCTTTCGCCTCCATGAAATGAATGGACAAAAACAGTGTTTACAAACTGCTGAATGAAAAGAAAGATGTAACTCTATGAGATGAATGCTGACATCACAATGTGTTTTCTCAGAGAACTTCCTTCTAGTTTCTATCCTGGAATATTTGTTTTTACACCATTCGCTTCATTGAGCTCCGAAATGTCCATTGGAAGAATGGACAAAAACAGTGTTTCCAAACTGTAGAATACAAAGAAAGGTTTAACTCTTTGAGATGAATGCACCCATCACAAAGCAGTTTCTCACAAAGCCTTCTTCTAGTTTTTAACTGAAGATGTTTCCTTTTTCACCTTGGGCCTCAACGCACTCCCATAAATCCCTTTGCAAATTCTACACAAACATTTTTTCCAAACTGCTGAATGAAAAGAAAGGTTTAAGTCTGAGAGATGAATGCACACACCCCAAAGCAATATCTCAGATAGCGTCATTCTAGTTTTTATCCTGGAATATTGACTTTTTCACAATTGGCCTCAATGAACTCCAAAGAGTCCATTTGCAGAATGGGAAAAAAAGACTGTTTTCAAACATTTGTATCCAAAGAAATGTTTAATTTCCAGATTTTGAGTTGAATCCACACATCACAAATAAGTTTGTCAAAAAGCTTCTTTCTAGTTTTTATTTGAATATGTTTCTTTTTTCACCATGGTCCTCAATGCACTCCCAAATATCCCCTCACAGATTCTTCAAAACAGATTTTCCAACCTGCTGAACGAAAAGAAAGGTTTAACTCTGTGAGATAAATGCACACATCACAAAGCGGTTTCTCAGATAGCTTCCTTATGGTTTCTTTCCTGGGATATTTGCTGTATCTCCACTCACTACTATGAGCTCTGAAATGTCCTTTTACAGAATGGACATAAGCAATGTTTCCAGACTACTGAATCCAAAGACAGATATAAATTCTTGAGTTGAATGCACACATCACAAAAAAGTTGCTCAGAAAGTTTCTTTCTAGTTTTTATCTGAAGTTGTTTCCATTTTCACTATGGGCCTCAATGAGTTCCCAAATATCCCTTCACAGATTGTACTAGAACAGTGTTTCCAAACTGCTGAATGAAAACGAAAATTTATGTCTGTGAGATTAATGCATACGTCACAAAACAGTTTCTCAGGGAAACTCCTTCTAGTTTCTATCCTGAGATATTTGCTTTTTCTGCCATTGACTTCAACAAGGTACAAACTGTCCATTTGCAGAATGGACAAAAGCAGTATTTCCAAACTGCTGAATCCAAAGGAAGGTTTAGCTCCATGAGGTGAATGCACACATCAAAAAGCAGTTTCTCAGAAAGCTTGTTTCTAGTTTTTATCTGAATTTATTTCCTTTTTGTCCATAGGCTTAAATGTGATAATATCCCTTCCCAGATTCCACAAAAACATTATTTCCAAACGACTAAATGGAAAGAATGGTTTATCACTTTGAGATGAATGCACATGTCACAAAGCAGCTTCTCAGAGAGCTTCCTTGTAGTTTTCAATATGCAATATTCCCTTTTTTGCCATTGGACCCAATGAGCTCCGAAATATCCATTCCCAGAATGGACAAAAAGTGTGTTTCTAACTGCTGAATCCAAAGAATGATTTAACTCTGTGAGATGAATGCACACATCACGAACAGGTTCCCTAAAATATTCTTTATTGTTTTTGTATGAAGATGTTTCCATTTCACCGTGGGCATAAATGAGTTCCAAATATCCCTTCACAGATTCTACAAAAACAGTCTTTCCAAACTGCTGAATTAAAAGAACGGTTTACCTCTGTGAGATGAATTCACAGATCACAAAACGGTTTCCAGATAGCTTCCTTCTAGTTTTATCCTAGGATAATTGCTTTTTCAATATTGGCCTTGATGAGCTCCCAAATGTCCATTCGCAGAATGGACAAGAACCGTGTTTTGAAACTTCTGACTCCAAATAAAGGTTTAAATCTGTAAGATAAATGCACACATCACAAAGCAGTTTCTCAGGAAGCTTCTTTCTATTTTTTTATCTGAATATATTACCATTTTCACCATAGGCCTCAATGCCCTTCCAAATATGCCTTTGCAGATTCTGAAAAACATTGTTCCCAAACTGCTTAAGGAAAAGAAACGTTTAACTCTGCGAGATGAATTCACACATCACAAAGCAGTTTCTAAGACACATTCCTTCTAATTATGATCCTGGGATATTCCCTTCTTCACCGTTGGCCACAATGAGCTCCCAAATGTCCATTCTCACAATGGACAAAAAGACTCTTTCCCATCTACTGAATAAATAGAAAGGTTTACCTCTGTGAGATGAATGCACACATCACAAAGTGGTTTCTCAGATAGATTCTTTCTTGTGTATATCCTGGGATATTAGCTTTTTTGCCTTTGTCTCAATGAGCCCCAAATGTCCATTCACAAAATAGGCAAAAACAGTGTTTCCAAACTGCAGAATCCAAGAGAGGTTTCACTCTATGAGATGAATGCACCCTTCACAAAGCAGTTTCTCAGAAAGCTTCTTTCTAATTTCTATCTGAAGTAGTTTTATTTTTCACCCTAGGCTTCCATGAGCACACAAATATCCCTTTGCAGATTCTACAAAAACAGTGTTTCCAAATTGTTAAATGAAAATAAAGGTTTAACTCTGCCAAGTGAATGCACACATCACAAAGTGGTTTTTCAGATAGCTTCCTTCCAGTTTTTATCCTGAGTTATTTGCTTTATCACCATTGGCCTCAATGAGCACCAAATTGTACATTCACAGAATGAACAAAAACAATGTTTCCAAACTGCTGAATCGAAAGGAAGGTTTAATCTGCGAGATGAATGCACACATCACCAAGTAGTTTATCAGGCAGTTTCCTTCTGATTTTTATCCTGGCATATTGGCTCTTTCACCATTGGCCTTAACAAGCTCCCCAATGTCCATTTGCAATGGACACAAACAGTGCTTACAAACTGCTGAATCCAAAGAATGGATTAAGTCTGTGAGGTGAATGCTCACATCACAAAGAAGTTTCTCAGAAAGTTTCTTTGTAGTTTTTGTCTGAAGTTGTTTCTTTTTCACTGTAGGTCTCAATGCGATCCCAAATAAGCCTTCGCAGTTTCCACAACAACAGTGTTTTTAAACTGAAAAGAAAGGTTTACCTCTCTAAGGTGAATGCATGCAACACATACCGGTTTCTCAGAGAGCTTTCTTCTAGTTTTCATCCTGGAATATTCTTTGATGAAAGAATATTCTCTTTGAACAGCCTCAAAGAGCTCCAAAATATCCATTGGCAGAATGGACGAAAAGAGTGTTTCCAAACTGCTGAATCCAAATAAAGCTTTAACTCTCTGAGATGAATGCACACATACAAAGCAATTTTCTCAGAATGCTTCTTTCTAGTTTTTATCTGAGGGCGTTTACTTTTTCATCATAGACCTCAATGGGATCCCAAATACCCCTTCACAGATTCTACAAAAACTGTTTTTCAAAATGCTGAATGAAAAAAAAGATATAAGTCTGTGAGATGAATGCACACATAGCAAAGCCATTTCTCAGATAGCTTCCTTCTAGTTTTATCCTGGGATATTCGCTTTTTCACCATTGACCTCATTGAGTTACCAAATGTGCATTTGCAGAATGCACAAAAACAGTGTTTCCAAACTGTTGAATCCGAAGAGAGTTTTCCTCTGTGAGAAGAATGCACACATCACAAACCAGTTTCTCAGAAAGTTTCTTTCTCATTCTTATCTGAAGATGTTTCCTCATTCACCATAGGCCTCCATGCGCTCCAAAATATCCCTTCACAGATTCTAAAAAAAATGGTTTCCCAACTGCTGAATGAAAAGAAAGGTTTAACTCTGTGAGATGAATGCATACATCACAAATCAGTTTCTCAGATAGCTTCCTTCTTGTTTTTACCCTGGGATATTCGATTTTTCACCCTTGGCCTCAATGACCACCCAAATTTCCATTTGCAGAACGGACAAAAACAATGTTTCCAAACTGCTGAATGGTTTAATTCTGAGAGATGAATTCACACATCTCAAATAAGTTTCTCAGAAAGCCTCTTTCTAGTTTTTATCTGAAGATGTTTCCTTTTCCAATGTAGGCCTCAATGCACTCCCAAACATCCATTTGCAGATCCTTCAAAACCATTCTTTACAAACTGCTGAATTAAAATAAAAGTTTTACTCTGTGAGATGAATGCACACATCACAAAGTAGTTTCTCAGAGAGCTTCCTTCTAGTTTTTACCCTGGGATGTTCACTTTTTTACAATTGGGCTCAATGAGCCCCAAAATGTCCATTTGAAGAATGGACAAAAACAGCATTTCCTAACTGCTGAATCTGAAGATTGGTTTATCTCTGTGAGATGAAAGAACACCTCTCAAAGCAGTTTCTCAGAAAGCTTTCTAGTAATTATATGAAGATGTTTCCTTTTTCACACTATGCCTCAATTCACTCCAAAATATCCCTTCACAGATTCTACAAAAACAGTGTTTCCAAACTGCTGAATGAAAAGAAAGTCTTAACTCTGCAAGATTAATGCACACATCACATAATGGTTTCCCAGCTAGTTTTCTTCCAGTTTTTATCCTGGGATATTCACATTATCGCCATAGGCCTCAATGAGCTCCAAAATGTCCATTCGCAACATGGACGAAAACAGTGCTTTCAAACTGCTGAATCCAAAGAAAGGTTTAATTCTGTGACATGAATGCCCACATCACAAAGCTGTTTCTCAGAATGTTTCTTTCTAGCTTTTATCTGAAGACGTTTCCTTTTGCACCATAGTCCTCAATGTGCTCCCAAATATCCCTTTGCAGATTCTACAAAAACAGTGTTTACAAACAGCTGAATGAAAATAAGGGTTTACCTCTTTGATATGAACGCACACATCACAGTGCAGTTTCTCAGATAGCTTCCTTATAGTTTTTATAATGGGATATTCACTTTTTTACCATTGGCCTCAATGAGTTCCAGAATGTCCAGTTTCAGAAGGGACAAAAACAGTGTTTCCAAAGTGCTAAATCCAAGGATAGTTTTAACTCTGTGACTTGAATGTACACATCACATAGCAGATTCTCACAAAGCTTCTTTCTACTTTTTATCTGAAGCTGTTTCCTTTCTCACAGTAGGTCTCAATGGGCTCTCAAATAAGCCTTTGCAGTTTTTACAAAAACAGTGCTTACAAACTGCTGAATAAAAAGAACAGTTTAAATCTGCAATGTGAATTCACACATCGCAAAGCAGTTTCTCAGACAACTTCCTTCTAGTTTTTATCAAGGATACTCACTTTTTCATCACTGGCCTCAATGAGATCCAAAATGTCTATCCACAGAATGGACAAAAATTGTGTTTCTAAACTGCTGGATCCCAGGAAAGGTTAAACTCTGTGAGATAAATGCACCAATCACAAAGCATTTTCTCAGAAAACTTCTTTCTTGTTTTTCATCAGAAGAAGTTTCCTTTTTCACAATAGGTCTCAATGAGCAACCAAATAAGCCTTTGCAATTTCGAGAAAAACAGTGTTTCCAAACTACAGAACGAAAAGAAAGTTTTATCTCTGCAAGATGAATGCACACATTACAAAGCAGTTACTCAAATAGTTTCCTTCTAGTTTTTATCCTGGGATATTTGCTTTTTCACTATTGACATCAATGAGTTCCCAAATGTCCTTTTACAGAATGGACAAAACCAGTGTTTCCAAACCACTGAAATGAAAGAAAGTTTTAGCACTGTGAGATGAATGCACACATCTTAAAAACGTTTCTCAGAAAGCTTCTTTCTAGTTTTTATCTGAAGATGTTTCCCTTTTCAACATAGGCCTCAATGTGCTCTCAGACATCCCTTCGCAGATTATAAAAAACCGATTTGTCCAAGTTTCTCAGTCAAAACAACTGAGAAATGAATACACACATCACAAAGCAGTCATTCTGAGAAATCATCTTTCTGCTTTTTATCTGAAGATATTTGCTTTTTCACTTTAGGCCTCAATGCTTTCCCAAATATGCCTTCATAGTTTCTACAAAAACAGTGTTTCCCAAGTGCACAGCCTAAAGAAAGGTTTAACTCTGTGAGATGAATGCACACATCACAAACGAGCTTCTCAGAAAAATTTTCTAATTTTTATCTTAGGACATTTCCTTTTTCACCATAGTCCTCAATATGCTCCCAAATATTACTTTGCAGATTCTACAAAACAGTATTTCCAATCAGCTGAATGAAAAGAAAGATTTCATGCTGTGAGGTGAATGCACACATTACAGAGCTGTTTTTTAGACAGCTTCTTCTAGTTTTTATACTGTGGTATTCCCTTTCCTGCAACTGGCCTCAATGAGCTCAGAAATGTCCATTCACAGAATGGACAAAATCAGTGTTTCGAAACTGCTGAATCCAAACAAAGGTTTAACTTTGTTAGATGAATGCACACAACACAAAGCAGTTTCTCAGAAAGCTTCTTTCTAGTTTTTATCTGAAGATGTTTCCTTTTACACCATAGGCCTCAATGGACTCTGAAATATGCCTTCACAATTTCTACAAAAACAGTGTTTCCAAACTGCTGAATGAAAGAAAGGTTTACCTCCACAAGGTGAATGCCCACATCACAAAGCAGTTTCTCAGAAAGCTTTCTAGTTTTTATCTGAAGATATTTCCTTGTTCAAAATAGGCCTCAATGAGCTCCCAAATATCCCTTCACAGATTCTACAGAAACAGTTTTTCCAAGCTGTTCAGTCAAATGAACAGTTTATCTCTGTGATACGAATGCGCACATCACAAAGCAGTTTCTCAGAAATCTTCTTTATAGCTTTTATCTGAAGATATTTCCTTTTTCACCAAAGGCCTCAATATTTTTCTAAATATGCCTTCGATGATTCTACAATAACAGTGCTTCCAAAGTGCACTATCTGAGGGAAGCTTTAACTCTTGAGAAGAATGCACACATTGCAAAACAGTTTCTCAAAAAACTTCTTACCAGTTTTTATCTTAAGATGTTTCCTTTTTCAACATAGGCCTAATGTGCTCCCAAATATCTGTTTGCGTATTCTTCAAAAACACTATTTTCAAACTGCGAATTGAAAAAGAAAAGTTAAATTCTGTGAGAATGCACACATCACAAAACGTTTTCACAGATTGTTTCCTTCTAGTATTTATCCTGGAAAATTGACGTTTTCACCTTTGTCATCAATGAGCTCCAGAATTTCTATTTGCACAATGGACAAAAACATTGTTTTCAAACCACTGAATACAAAGAAAGGTAAACTCTGTGAGGTTAGTGCCCCAATCACAAAGCAATTTCTCAGGAAAATTCTTTCTAGTTTTTGTCTGAAGATGTTTCCTTTTTTACCATAGGCCTCAATGCGATCCCAAATATCCCTTTGCCTATTCTACAAAAACAGTGCTTCCAAACTGCTGAATGTAAAGAAACTTTTAACTCTGCAAGATGAATGCATACATCACAAAGCAGTGTCTCAGAAAACTTCCTTTTAGTTTTTAGCTGAAGATGTTTCCTTCTTCAACATAGGCCTCAATGCTCTCCCAAATATCCCTTTGAAGATTCTACCAAAACAGTCATACCAGACTGCTGAATGAAAAGAAGTTTAACTCTGTGAAGTGAAAGCAAATATCACAAAACAATTTCTCAAATAGATTTCTTCTAGTTTTTATCTTGCGATATTTGCTTATTAGTGTTTCGCCTCAATGAGCTCCAAAGTGTCCATTTGCAGAATGGTCACAAACAGTGTTTCCAAACTGTTGAATCAAAAGAAAGTTTTAACTCTGTGAGATGAATGTAAGCATCACAAAGCAGTTTCTCAGAAAGTTCCCATCTATTTTGTTATCTGAGGACGTTTCATTTTTCAACATAGGCCTCAATGAGCTCCCAAATATCCCTTTGTAGATTCTACAAAAACAGTGTTTCCAAACTGCTGGAAAAAGAAAGGTTTAACACTGAATGAATGATGAATCAAACATCTGAAAACGGTTTCTTACATAGATTCCTTCTAGTCTTTATCCTGGGATATTCACTTTTTCTCCATTGCCTCAATGAGCTGAGAAATGTCAATTCACATAATGAACAAAATCAGTGTTTTGAAACTACTGAATCCAAAAAAAGTTTTAACTCTGTGAGATGAATCCACACATCACAAAGCAGTCTCTCAGAAAGCTTCTTTCTAATGTTTATCTGAAGATGTTTCCATTTTCAACATAGATGTCAAAGCATTACCAAATAAGCCTTCACAGTTTCCACAAAATAGTGTTTCCAAACTGCTTAATGAAAGAAATGTTTTAACTCTGCGAGGTGCATGCACACATCAAAAAGTGGTTTCTCCGATAGCTTCCTTTTAGTTTTTATCGTAGGTTATTCGCTTTTTCTCCATTGGCCTCAATGAGCTCCCAAATGTTGTTTTGCAGAATGGACATAAACAGTGTTTCCAAACTGCTGAATCTGAAGAAAGTATTAACTATGTGACGTGAATGCACACATGATAAAGCAGTTTCTCAGATAGCTTCTTTCTAGTTTTTATCTGAAGATGCTTCATTTTTGAAAATAGGCTTCAAGTGCTTGCAAATATCCTTATGCAGATTCTAAAAAAACTGTTTATCCAAGGGGCTCGATGAAAGGAATGGTTTAATTATGTGAGATGCATGCACACATCACAAAGAAGTTTCTCAGAATTCTTCTTTCTAATTTGTATCTGAAGAATTTTCCTCTTTCACCATAGATTTCAAGGCTTTCCCAAATGTGCCTTTACAGATTCTACAGAAACAGTGTTTCCAAACTCCTGAATCAAAAGAAAGGTTTAACTCTGTGAGATGAATGTACACATCACCGAGCAGTTTCTCAGAAAATGTTTTTATTTTAGACATTTGCTTTTTCACTGTAGGCCTCAGTGCATTCCCAAATATCCCTTCTTAGATTCTTCAAAAACAGTGTTTCCAAAACTGCTCAATGAAAAGTAAGCTTTAACTCTGCAAGGCGAATCCACACCACACAAAGATTTTTCAGTGATAGCTTCCTTCTCATTTTAATTCTGGAATATACGCGTTTTCACCTTTGGCTTCAATGAGCTCCCAAATGTCCATTCGCACAATGTACAAAAACAGTGATTCCAAATGGCTGAATTGAAAGAAAGATAAATTCTCTGAGATGAATGCTGCCATCACAAAGCAGTTTCTCAGAAAGCTTCTTTCTTGTTTTTATCTGAAAATGTTTCCTTTTTCATCATAGGCCTCAATGCAATGCCAAATATTCCTTCACCAATTCTGCAAAAATAGTGTTTGCATACTGCTGAATGTAAAGAAAGTTTTAACTCTGTGAGATGAATTGCACACATCACAAAACAGTGACTCAGAAAGCTTCCTGCTTGTTTCTATCTCAAGATATTTCTTTTTTCACCATTGGCCCCATTGCAATCCTAAACATCCCTTTGCAGATACTACAAAAAGAATGCTTCCAAATCGTTGAATGAAAGAAAGATTTAAGTCTGTGAGATGAATGCTCATATCACAAAGCAGTTTCTGAGATACCTTTTTTGTAGTGTATATTTTGGGATATTTGCTTTTTCATCATTGGCCTCAATGAGTTTTGAAATGTCCACAGAATGGACAAAAACAGTGTTTCCAAACTGCTGAATCCAAAGAAAGTTTTAACTCTGTGAGATGAATGCACTCATCACAAATAAGGTTCCCAGAAAGCTTCTTTCTAGATTTTATTTGAAGAGGTTTTCTTCTTCATGAAAGGCTCCAATGTGTTCCCAAATATCCCTTCACATATTCTCCAAAAACAGTGCTTCCAAACTGCTGAAGGAAAAGAAAACTTTAAATCTGCAAGATGAATGTACACATCACAATATGGTTCTTCAGATAGCTTCCTTCCACTTTCTATCCTAGGATATTCACTTTTTTGTAATTGTCCCCAATGAGCTCCCAAATGTCCATTTACAGAATAGACACAAACAGGATTTCCAAACTGCTGGATCCAAAGAATGGTTTAGCTCTGTGAGACGAATGCACACACCACAAGGCAGTTTCACAGAAAAAGTCTTTCTAGTTTTCATCTGAAGGTATTTCCTTTTTCAACTTAAGCCTCAATGGTCTTTCAAATACCTCTTGCAGATACTACAAAAGCAGTGTTTTCAAATTACTGAATGAAAAGAAATATTTAACTCTGTGAGGTGAATGCACATATTACAAAGCGGTTCTCAGATATATTCCCTCGAGTTTTTGTCCTGGGATATTTGCTTTTTTGCCATTGACCTCAATGAGCTCACAAATGTCCATTTGCAGAACGCACAAAAAGAGTGTTTGCAAACTATTGAATCAAAAGAAAGGCTAAGCACTTTGAGATGAAAGCATACATCACAAAACAGGTTCTTGGAAGTCTTCTTTCTAGTGTTTATTTGAAGATGTTTCCTTTTTCACCATAGTCCTCAAAGTGCTGCAAATATCCCTTCACAAATTCTACAAAAGCAGCGTTTCCAAACTGCTGAATGAAAAGAAAGATTTAACAAGATGGATGTTAATATCACAAAACGTTTTCTCAGATAGCTTCCTTCTAGTTTCTGTCCTTTTATATTTGCTTTTTCACCATTTAATTAAATGAACTCCAAAATGTCCATTGGAAAAATCGACAAAAATAGTGTTTCCAAACTGCAGAATTCAAACAAAGGTTTAACTCTGAAAGATGAATACACACATCACAAAACGGTTTCTCCTGTAGCTTCCTTCTATTTTTTACCCTGGGATATTTACGCTTTTGCCTTTGGTCTCAATGAGCTCCCAAACATCCATTCACAGAATGGACAACAACAGCATTCGCAAACTATAGAATCCAAAGAAACCTTTAACTCTTTGAAATAAATGAACACATCACAAAGCAGTTTCTCAGAAATCTTCTTTCAAGTTTTTATCTGAAGACCTTTCTTTTTCCACCATAGGCCTCAATTTTCTCCCAAATATGCCTTTGTAGATTCTACAGAAACAGTGTTTCCAAAGTACCAAATTTAAAGAAAGCTTTAACTCAGTGACTTGAATGCACACATCATACAGTAGTTTCTCAGAAAATTTCCTCTTGGGTTTTATGTTAAGAGTTTTCCTTTTTCACCATAGGCCTTAATGTGCTCCAAAATATCCCTTTGCAGATTCTTCAATCACACTGTTTCCAAACTGCTGAATGAAAAGAAAAGTTTAAATCTGCGAGGTGAATGCACACATCACGAAGCATTTTCACAGATGTAGTCCTTCTAGTATTTATCGTGGGATATTCATGTTTTCACCTTAGGCCTCAAAGAGCTCCAAAATGTGCATTTGCAAAATGGACAAAAGCAGTCTTTCCAAACCACTGAGTCAAAAGAAAGGTAAACACTGTGAGATAAATGCCCCATCACAAAGCAATTTCTCAGAAAAAATCTTTCTCGTTTTTGTCCAAAGATGTTTCCTTTTTCACCATAGGCTGCAATGCAATCCAAAATGTCCCTTTGCAGACTCTACAAAAACAGCGTTTCCAAACTGCTGAATGTAAAGAAAATATTAACTCTGAGAGATGAATGCCCACATCACAAAGCAGTGTCTCAGAAAGCTTCTTTCTAGTTCTTATCTGAAGATATTTCCTTCAATGTAGGCCTCAATGTGTTCCCAAATACCCTTCAAAGATTATACAAAACAGTTTTTCCAAACTGCAGAATGAAAAGAAACGTGTAACTCTTTGAGATGAATGCACACATCACAAAACAGTTTCTCAGATAACTTCCTTCTACTTTTTAAGGCACAATATCCACTTTTTTGCCATTGTTCTCAATGAGCTCCCATCGCAGAAACAAACAGTGTTTCCAAACTTCTGAATCCAAAGAATAGTTTAATTCTGTGAGATGAATGCAAGGATCAGAAAACAGTTTATCAGAAAGTTTATTTCTGTATTTTCTCTGAAGGTGTTTACGTTTTCAACTTAGTCCTCAATGAGCTCCCAAATATCACTTTGCAGATCCTACAAAAACAGTGTTTCCAAACTGCTGAATGAAAAGAAAGATTTACATTGGCAAGGTGAATGCACACATCACAAAGGAGTTCCTCAGATAGATTTCTTCTAGTTTTTATCCTGGGATATTCCCTTTTTTGCCATTGATATCAAATAGCTCCCAAATATCCATTTGCAGAATAGACAGAAATGGTATTTCCAAAGAAACAGTTTTCAAAAACTGCTGAATCCAAAGATAGGATTTACTCTATGAGATGAATGCACACATTACAAAGCAGTTTCCGAGAACACTTCTTTCTAGTTCTTGTTTGAAGAGGTTTACTTTTTCACCATAGGTCGAAATATGCTCCCAAATATTGCTTCACAGACTCTACAAAAATAGTGTTTCCAAACTGCTGAATGAAAGGAAAGTTTTAACTCTGTGAGGGGAATGCACCCATCACAAAGTGGTTTCTCAGATAGCTTAATTCCAGTTTTTATCCTGGGTTATTGCTTTATCTCCATTGGCCTCAATGAGCTCCCAAATGTCGATTTGCAGAATGGAAGAAAAAAAACGTGCTTCCAAACTGCTGAATCCAAGGAAAGGGTTAATTATTTGAAATGAATACACACATGAGAAAGTGGATTGTCAGAAAACTTCTTTCTGGTTTTCATTTGAAGATGTTTCATTTTTCAAATTAGGCCTCCAGTGCTCACAAATATCCCTTTGCAGATTCTAAAAAAACAGAATTTCCTAGTGGCTGAGTCAAAAGAATGGATTAACTCTGTGAGATGAATGCACACATCACTAAGTAGTTTCTCAGAATTTTCTTTCTATTTTTATCTGAAAATATATTTGTTTCACCATAGGACTCAATGCTCTCCCAAATATGCCATCAGATTCTGCAAAAACAGTGTTTCCAAACTGCGTAATTTAAATAAAGGTTTAACTCTGTGAGATGAATGCACACATCACAGAACAGTTTCTCAGAAAACTTCTTTCCAGTTTTTGTCTTAAGACATTTCCTTTTTCATGATGGGTCTCAATGTGCTTCCAAATATCCCTTCACAGATTCTTCAAAAACAGTGTTTCCAAACTGCGAAATGAAAAGAAAGGTTTAACTATGCATGGTGAATGCACACATCACAAAGTATTTTCACAGATGTCTTCCTTGTAGTTTTTATCCTCGGATATTTTCTTCTTTGCTATTGGCGTCAATTAACTCCCTAATGTCCATTCACACAACGTGCAAAAACAGTGATTCCAAACCACTGAATCCAAAAAAAGTTAAACTTTGTGAGATGAATGCCCACATCTGAAAGCAATTTCTCAGAAAGCTTCCTTCTCGTTATTATCTGAAGATGTTTCCTTTTTCACCATAAGCCTCATGCAATTCCAATATCCCTTCACTGATTCTACAGAAATAGTGTTACCATACTTCTTTCTTTCTTGTTGTATCTGAAGACATTTCCTATTTCACTATAGGCATCAAAGCAATACCAAATATCCCTTCACAAATTCTACCAGAACAGTGTTTCCAAAATGCTGAATCCAAAGAAAGGTTTAACTCTGAGATGAATGCATACATTACAAAAGAGTTTCCCAGAAAGCTTTCTTCTAGTTTTTATCTGAAGATGTACCCTTTTTCACCATGAGCCTCAATGAGCTACAAAATACCCCTTCGCAGATTATACAAAAACAGTGTTTCCAAGCTGTTGAATGAAAATAAAGGTTTAGATATTAGTCTCCATGATGGCTGAATAGGAACACCTCCACTCTCCAACTCCCAGCACTAGCAACACAGAAGACCGGTGATTTCTGCATTTTCAACTGAGGTACTGGGTTCTTCTCACTAGGGAGTGCCAGACAATTGGTGCCAGTCAGCTGCTGCAGCCTGACCAGCGAGAGCTGAAGTAGGGCGAGGCATCGCCTCACCTGGGAAGCACAAGGGGGAAGGGAATCACTTTTCCAAGCCAGGGGAACTGAGACACACAACACCTGGAAAATCGGGTAACTCCCACCCCAATACTGCACTTTAAGCAACTGGGCACACCAGGAGATTATATCCCACAGCTGGCCAGGAGGCTCCCATGCCCACGGAGCCTCCCTCATTGCTAGCACAGCAGTCTGCGATCTAACCGCAAGGCAGCAACAAGGCTGGGGAGAGGGGCACCCGCCATTGCTGAGGCTTAAGTAGGTAAACAAAAACACTGGGAAGTTCGAACTGGGTGGAGCTCACAGCAACTCAAGGAAACCTGCCTGTCTCTGTAGGCTCCACTTCTGGGGACAGGGCACAGCTAAACAACAACAACAACAAAAGCAGCAGAAACCTCTGCAGATGCAAACAACTCTGTCTGACAGCTTTGAAGAGAGCAGTGAATCTCCCAACACAGAGTTTGAGATCTGAGAAGGGACAGACTGCCTGCTCAAGTGGGTCCCTGATCGCTGAGTAGCCTAACTGGGAGACATCTCCCACTAGGGGCAGAGAGACACCACACACCTCACACGGTGGAGTACACCCCTGAGAGGAAGCTTCCAAAGTAAGAATCAGACAGGTACAATCGCTGTTCAGCAATATTCTATCTTCTGCAGCCTCTGCTGCTGATACCCAGGCAAACAGGGTCTGGAGTTGACCTCAAGCAATCTCCAACAGACCTACAGCTGAGGGTCCTGAGTGTTAGAAGGAAAACTATCAAACAGGAAGGACACCTACACCAAAACCCCTTCACTACGTCACCATCATCAAAGACCAGAGGCAGATAAAACCACAAAGATGGGGAAAAAGCGGGGCAGAATTGCTGGAAATTCAAAAAATAAGAGCGCATCTCCCCCTGCAAAGGAGTGCAGCTCATCACTAGCAATGGATCAAAGCTGGATGGAGAATGACTTTGATGAGATGAGAGAAGAAGGCTTCAGTCCATCAAACTTCTCAGAGCTAAAGGAGGAATTATGTACCCAGCGCAAAGAAACTAAAAACTTTGAAAAAAGAGTGGAAGAATTGATAACCAGAATAATTAAGGCAGAGAAGATCATAAACGAAATGACAGAGATGAAAACCATGACATGAGAAATACGTGAAAAATGCACAAGCTTCAGTAACCGACTCGATCAACTGGAAGAAAGAGTATCAGCGATTGAGGATCAAATGAATGAAATGAAGCAAGAAGAGAAATCAAAAGGAAAAAGAACAAAAAGAAATGAACAAGGCCTGCAAGGAATATGTGATTCTGTAAACAGACCCAATCTACGTCTGATTGGGGTGCCTGAAAGTGAGGGGGAAAATGAAACCAAGTTGGAAAACACTCTGCAAGATATCATCCAGGAGAACTTACCAATCTAGTAGGGCAGGCCAACATTCAAATTCAGGAAATACAGAGAACACCACAAGGATACTCCTCGAGAAGAGCAACTCCAAGACACATAACTGCCAGATTCACCAAAGTTGAAGTGAAGGAAAAAATCTTAAGGGCAGCCAGAGAGAAAGTTCGGGTTACCGACAAAGGGAAGCCCATCAGACTAACAGCAGATCTCTCGGCAGAAACTCTACAAACCAGAAGAGAGTGGGGATCAATATTCAACATACTTAAAGAAAAAGATTTAAAACCCAGAATTTTATCCAGCCAAACTAAGTTTCATCAGTGAAGGAGAAATAAAATCCTTTACAGATAAGCAAATGCTTAGAGATTTTGTCACTACCAGGCCTGCCTTACAAGAGACCCTGAAGGAAGCCCTAAACATGGAAAGGAACAACCACTACCAGCCATTGCAAAAACATGCCAAAATGTAAAGACCATGGAGGTGAGGTAGAAACTACATCAACTAACGATCAAAATAGCCAGTTAATATCATAATGGCAGGAGCAAGTTCACACATAACAATATTAACCTTAAATGTAAATGGACTAAATGCTCCAATTAAAAGACACAGACTGGCAAACTGGATAAAGACTCAAGACCCATCAGTCTGCTGTATTCAGGAGACCGGTCTCACATGCAGAGACATACATGGGCTCGAAATAAAGGGATGCAGGAAGATCTACCAAGCAAATGGAGAACAAAAAAAGCAGGGGTTGAAATACTAGTCTCTGATAAAATAGGCTTTAAACCATCAAAGATCAAGAGACAAAGAGGGCCATTACGTAATGGTAAAGGGATCAATTCAACAGGAAGAGCTAACTATCCTAAATATATATGCACCCAATACAGGAGCACACAGATTCATAAAGCAAGTCCTTAGAGACTTACAAAGAGACTTAGACTCCCATACAATAATAATGGGAGCCTTCAACACCCCACTGTCAACATTAGACAGATCAACGAGACAGAAAGTTAACAAGGATATCCAGGAATTGAACTCATCTCTGCACCAAGCGGACCTAATAGACATCTATAGAACTCTCCATCCCAAATCAACAGAATATACATTCTTCTCAGCATCACATCACACTTATTCCAAAATTGACCACATAATTGGAAGTAAAGGACTCCTCAGCAAATGTAAAAGAACACAAATTATAACAAACAGTATCTGAGACCACAGTGCAATCAAACTAGAACTCAGGACAAAGAAACTCAATCAAAACCGCTCAACTACATGGAAACTGAACACCCTGCTCCTGAATGACTACTGGGTACATAACTAAATGAAGGCAGAAATAAAGATGTTCTTTGAAACCAATGAGAACAAAGATACAACATACCAGTATCTCTGGGACACATTTAAAGCAGTATGTAGAGGGAAATTTATAGCACTAAATTCCCACAAGAGAAAGCAGGAAAGATCTAAAATTCACACTCTAACATCACAATTAAAAGAACTAGAGAAGCAAGAGCAAACATATTCAAAAGCTAGCAGAAGGCAAGAAATAACTAAGATCAGAGCAGAACTGAAGGAGATAGAGACACAAAAAACCCTCCAAAAAATCAATGAATCCAGGAGTTGGTTTTGTGAAAAAAATCAACAAAATTGACAGACCACTAGCAAGACTGATAAAGAAGAAAGGAGAGAAGAATCAAATAGACGCAATAAAAAACGATAAAGGGTATATCACCACCAACCACACAGAAATACAAACTGCCATCAGAGAATACTATAAACACTTCTATGCAAATAAACTAGAAAATCTAGAAGAAATGGATAATTGCCTGGACACGTACACTCTTTCAAGACTAAACAAGGAGGAAGTTGAATCCCTGAATAGACCAACAGCAGGCTCTGAAACTGAGGCAATAATTAATAACCTACCAACCAAAAAAAAGTCCAGGACCAGATGGATTCACAGCTGAATTCTACCAGAGGTACAAGGAGGAGCTGGTACCATTCCTTCTGAAACTATTCCAATCAATAGAAAAAGAGGGAATCCTCCCTAACTCATTTTATGAGGCCAACATCATCCTGATACCAAAGCCTGGCAGAGACACAACAAAAAAAGAAAATTTTAGACCAATATCCCTGATGAACATCAATGCAAAAATCCTCAATAAAATAATGGCCAACCGGATTCAGCAGCACATCAAAAAGCTCATCCACCATGATTAAGTGAGGTTCATCTCTGAGATGCAAGGCTGGTTCAACATTCACAAATCAATAAGTGTAATCCAGCATATAAACAGAACCAAAGACAAGAACCACATGATTATCTCAATGGATGCATAAAAGGCCGTTGACAAAATTCAACACCCCTTCATGCTAAAAACGCTCAATAAATTCGGTATTGATGGAACGTACCTCAAGGTAATAAGAGCTATTTATGACAGACCCACAGCCAGTATCATACTGAATGGGCAAAAACTGGAAAAATTCCCTTTGAAAACTGGCACAAGACAGGGATGCCCTCTCTCACCACTCCTATTCAACATAGTGTTGGAAGTTCTGGCTCGGGCAATCAGGCATGAGAAGGAAATCAAGGGTATTCAGTTAGGAAAAGAAGAAGTCAAATTGTCCCTGTTTGCAGATGACATGATTGTATATTTAGAAAACCCCATTGTCTCAGCCCAAAATCTCCTTAAGCTGATAAGAAACTTCAGCAAAGTCTCAGGATACAAAATTAATGTGCAAAAATCACAAGCATTCTTACACACCAGTAACAGAAAACAGAGAGCCAAATAATTAAAGAACTTCCATTCACAATTGCTTCAAAGAGAATAAAATACCTAGGAATCCAACTGAATCCCTGAATAGACCAATAGCAGGCTCTGAAATTGAGGCAATAATTAATAGCCTACCAACCAAAAAAAGTCCAGGACCAGATGGATTCACAGCTGAATTCTACCAGAGGTACAAGGAGGAGCTGATACCATTCCTTCTGAAACTATTCCAATCAAAAGAAAAAGAGACCATCCCATTACTGGGTATATACCCAAAGGATTATAAATCATGCTGCTATAAAGACACATGCACACGTATGTTTATTGTGGCACTATTCACAATAGCAAAGACTTGGAATCAACCCAAATGTCCATCTGTGACAGACTGGATTAAGAAAATGTGGCACATATACACCATGGAATACTATGCAGCCATAAAAAAGGATGAGTTTGCATCCTTTGTAGGGGCATGGATGCAGCTGGAAACCATCATTCTTAGCAAACTATCACAAGAAGAGAAAACCAAACAC
>NW_022308369.1:21271-24283 GCF_002776525.5 Piliocolobus tephrosceles
GGGGAGGGATTGCAATGGGAGTTATACCTGATGTAAATGACGAGTTGATGGCTGTTGACGAGTTGATGGGTGCAGCACAAAAACATGGCAGAAGTTTCCGTATGTAACAAACCTGCACGTTATGCACATGTACCCTAGAACTTAAAGTATAATTATAATAATAAAAAAGACAAGAAAATAAATAAATAAATAAATAAAACAGTGTTGTCAAAAATCTGCATCCAAAGAATGGTTTCATTCTGTGAGATGAATGCATGCATCACAAAGCACTTTCTCAGAATCCTTCCTTCTATTTTTTATCTGAAGACATTTCCTTTTTAAACTTAGTCCTCAATGAGCTCCCAAATATCACTTTGCAGATTCTACAAAAGCAGTGTTTCTAAACTGTAAAGAAAGGTTTAAATATGCAAGGTGAATGTACTCATTACAAAGCAGGTTCTCAGACAGATTCCTTCTAGTTTTTATACTGGGATATTTACTTTTTCACTAATGGCCTCAATGAGATCCCAAATGTCCATTAGCAGTCAATATCCATTAGAGGCCAATGGCGATAAAGCAAATAACTCAGGATAAAAGCTAGAAGGAAGCTATCTGAAAAATCACTTTGTAATGTGTGCATTCACCTTGCAGAGTTAAACCTTTATTTTCATTCAGCAATTTGTAAACACTGTTTTTCCAGAATCTGGGAAGGAATATTTGTGAATGCATTGAGGCCAAGGGTGAAAAAAGAAAAAAAAAAAAAAAACTACTTCAGACCAAAACTGGAAAGACGCTCTCTAAGAAAGCGTGATGTTTGCATTCATCTCACAGAGTTAAATTTTTCTTTGGATTCAGCATTTGAGAAACACTGCCTTTGTAAAATCTGTGAAGGGATATTTGGAAGTGCATTGAGGCCTATGGTGAAATAGGAAACATCTTCAGATAAAAAGTAGAAAGAAGTTCTCGGGGAAATTGCTTTGACGTGTTCACATTCATTCCACCTTTCTTTGGAATCAGCTATTTGGAAACAGTGTTTTTTGTCCATTCTGCAAATGGACCTTTGGGAGCTCACTGAGGCCAATGGTGAAAAAGTGAATATTCCATGATAAAAACTAGAAGGAAGGAATCTCAGAAAGTGCTTTGTTATATATGCATTCATCCCATAGAGTTAAACCTTTATTCTCATTCAGTAGTTTGGAAACAGTTTTTGTAGAATCTGCGAAGAGATATTGGGTAGCGCATTAAGGCATATGGTGTAAAAGCAAACATGTTCACATAAAAACTAGACAGAAGCGTTCTGAGGAAATACTTTGTGATGTATTCATTCATCTCACAGAGTTAATCTCCTCTTTGGATTCAGCAGTTTGCAAACACTGTTTTTGTCCTTTCTGGAGTGGACATTCAGGAGCTCATTGAAACCAGTGGTAAAAAGTGGAATACTCCAAGATAAAAAGTGGAAGGAAGCTATCTGAGAAACTGCTTTGCAATATTTGCATTCATCTCATAGATTTAAACTTTTCTTTGTAGTCAGCAGTTTGGAAACACTGCTTTTGTCCATTCTGCTAATGGACATTTGGGAGCTGACAGAGGCCAATTGTGAAAAAACCAATATCCGAGGATAAAAACTGAAGGAAGCTATCTGAGAAACCACTTTGCAAGGTGTCCATTCACCTGGCAGAGTTAAACCATTCTTTCCATTCAGTAATTTGTAAACATTGTTTTTTCCAGGATCTAGGAAGGGATATTTGTGAATGCATTGAGGCCTACGGTTAAAAAAAAAAAAAAAGTTCATATGGAACCAAAAAAGAGCCCGCATTGCCAAGACAATCCTAAGTCAAAAGGACAAAGCCGGAGGCGTCACGCTACCTGACTTCAAACTATACTACAAGGCTACAGTAACCAAAACAGCATGGTACTGGTACCAAAACAGAGATATAGACCAATGGAACAGAATGGAGCCCTCAGAAATAATGCCACACATCTACAACCATCTGATCTTTGACAAACCTGACAAAAACAAGAAATGGGGAAAGGATTCCGTATTTAATAAATGGTGCTGGGAAAATTGGCTAGCCATAAGTAGAAAGCTGAAACTGGATCCTTTCCTCACTCCTTATACGAAGATTAATTCAAGATGGATTAGAGACTTCAATGTTAGACCTAATACCATAAAAAACCTAGAAGAAAATCTAGGTAGTACCATTCAGGACATAGGCATGGGCAAGGACTTCATGTCTAAAACACCAAAAGCAATGGCAGCAAAAGCCAAAATTGACAAATGGGATCTCATTCAACTAAAGAGCTTCTGCACAGCAAAAGAAACTACCATCAGAGTGAACAGGCAACTTACAGAATGGGAGAAAATTTTTGCAATCTACTCATCTGACAAAGGGCTAATTTCCAGAATCTACAAAGAACTCAAACAAATATACAAGAAAAAAAAAAAACAACCCCATCAAAAAGTGGGGAAAAGATATGAACAGACATTTCTCAAAAGAAGACATTCATACAGCCAACAGACACATGAAAAAATGCTCATCATCACTGGCCATCAGAGAAATGCAAATCAAAACCACAATGAGATACCATCTCACACCAGTTAGAATGGCAATCATTAAAAAATCAGGAAACAACAGGTGTTGGAGAGGATGTGGAGAACTAGGAACACTTTTACACTGTTGGTGGGATTGTAAACTAGTTCAACCATTATGGAAAACAGTATGGTGATTCCTCAAGGATCTAGAACTAGATGTACCATATGACCGAGCCATCCCACTACTGGGTATATACCCAAAGGATTATAAATTATGCTACTACAAAGACACATGCACACGTATGTTTATTGCGGCACTATTCACAATAGCAAAGACTTGGAATCAACCCAAATGTCCATCAGTGACAGACTGGATTAAGAAAATGTGGCACATATACACCATGGAATACTATGCAGCCATAAAAAAGGATGAGTTTGCGTCCTTTGTAGGGACATGGATGCAGCTGGAAACCATCATTCTTAGCAAACTATCACAAGAA
>NW_022308369.1:24683-47463 GCF_002776525.5 Piliocolobus tephrosceles
AACCATTATGGAAAACAGTATGGCGATTCCTCAAGGATCTAGAACTACATGTACCATATGACCCAGCCATCCCACTACTGGGTATATACCCAAAGGATTATAAATTATGCTACTACAAAGACACATGCACAGGTATGTTTATTGTGGCACTATTCACAATAGCAAAGACTTGGAATCAACCCAAATGTCCATCAGTGACAGACTGGATTAAGAAAATGTGGCACATATACACCATGGAATACTATGCAGCCATAGAAAAGGATTAGTTTGCGTCCTTTGTAGGGACATGGATGCAGCTGGAAACCATCATTCTTAGCAAACTATCACAAGAAGAGAAAACCAAACACCGCATGTTCTCACTTATAGGTGGGAACTGAACAATGTGCTCACTTGGACTCGGGAAGGGGAACATCACACAATGGGGCCTATCATGGGGAGGGGGGAGGGGGGAGGGATTGCATTGGGGAGTTACACCTGATATAAATGATGAATTGATGGTTGCTGACGAGTTGATGGGTGCAGCACACCAACATGGCACATGTATACATATGTAACAAACCTGCACGTTATGCACATGTACCCTAGAACTTAAAGTATAAAAAAAAAAAAAAACTACTTCAGACAAAAACTAGAAAGACGCTTTCTGAGAAAAGCTTTGTGATGTTTGAATTCATCTCATTGAGTTGAATTTTTCTTTGGTTTCAGCAGTTGGGAAACACTGCTTTTGTAGAATCTGTGAAGGGTTATTTGGAAGTTCATTGAGGCCTATAGTGAAATAGGAAACATCCTCAGATAAAAAGTAGAAAGAAACTTTCTGGGAAACTGTTTTGAGATGTTTGCATTCATTCCATGAAGTTAAACCTTTCTTTAGTATCAGCTATTTGGAAACACTGTTTTTGTCCATTCTGTGAATGGACATTTGGGAGCTCACTGAGGCCAATGGTGAAAAAACGAATATCCCTGGATAAAAAAATAGCAGGAAACCATCTGAGAATCTGTTTTGTGATGCATGAATTAATCTCATAGAATTAAACCTTTCTTTGGATGCGGTAGTTGTAAAAAGTGTTTGTTTAGAATTTGTGAAGGGATATTTGGGATTGCTTTAAGGCCTATGGTGAAATAAGAAACATTTTCAGATAAAAAGTTTAAAGAAGGTTTGTGAGAAACTGCTTTGTGACGTGGGCATTCGTTTCAGAGAGCTAAACTTTTTTTTCTTTGGAATCAGCCATTTGGAAATACTGTTTTTGTGCATTCTGCGAATAGACATTTGGGAGTTCATTGAGTAAACTGGTGAAAAAACAAATGTGCAATGATAAAAACTAGAAGGAAGCTATCAGAAACTGCTTGGTGATGTTTGCATTCATGTCACAAAATTAAATCTTTCTTCTCATTCGGCAGCTTGGAAACACTATTTTTGTAGAATCTGTGATGGGATTATGGAGAGCTCATTAAGGCTTATGGTGAAAAAGGAAACACGTTCACATAAAAAGTGGAAAGAAGTGTTCTGAGTAAATGTTTTGTGATGGGTTCATTCGTCTTACACAGGTAAAACTTTCCTTGGGTTCACCAGTTTGGAAACTATGTTTCTGTCCGTTCTGCGAAAGGACATTTGGGAGGTCATTGAAACCAATGGTAAAAACGGGAATATATCAGTGTAAAAACTAGAAGGAAGCTATCTGGGAAAGCACTTTGTGATGTGTGCATTCATCTAACAGAGTTAAACCTTTCTTCTCTTTCAGCAGTTTGGAAACTGTTTCTGAAGAATCTGTGAAGGGATAATTGGGATTGCTTTGCTGCTTATGGTGAAAAAGGAAACAACTTCAGATATAAAGTAGAAAGAATCTTTCTGATAAACCGCTTTGTGATGCATACATTCACTTCACAGAGTTAAACCTTTCTTTGGAATCAGCAGATTGGAAACATTGTTTATGTCCATTTGGTGAATGGATATTTGGGAGCTCAATGAGGCCAATAGTGAAAAAGACAGCATCCCAGGATAAAAACTAGAAAGAAGCTATCTGAGAAAATGCTTGTTATGTGTGCATTCATCTCACAGAGATAAATACTTCTTTTCATTCAGCAGTTTGTAAACCCTGTTTTTGTAGAATCTGTGAAGGGGTATTTTGTAGTTCATTGAGGCCTATGGTGAAAAAGAAAACATCTTCAGATAAAAACTAGAAAAGCTTTCTGAGAAACTGTTTTTTGATGTGTGCAGTTATCTGACTGAGTTATACCTTTATTTGGATTCAGCAGTTTGGAAACACTATTTTTATAAATGCTGCTAATGGACTTTTGGGAGCTCAGAAAGGCTAATGGAGAAAAAGCAAACATCCCAGGATAAAACCTAGAAGGAAGCTATGTGAGAAACCAATTTGCATTGTGCGTATTTATATGGCAGTGTTAAAACTTTCCTTTCATTCATCAACTTGAAAACACTGCTTTTTCAGAATATGCGAAGGGATATTTGTGAGCACCTTGAGGCCTAGGGTAAAAAAGAAAACGACTTCAGACGAAGACTTGAAAGAAGCTTTCTGAGAAACTGCTTCACAATGTTTGCATTAATCTGACAGAGTCAAACCTTTCTGTGGATTCAGCAGTTGGAAACACTATTTTTGTACAATCTGTGAAAGGGATATTTGGGAGCCCATGGTGAAATAGGAAACATCTTCAGATAAAAAGTAGAAAGAAACGTTCTGAGAAACTGCTTCACAATATTTGCATTCATTTCAAGGAGTTAAAACTTTCTTTGGAATCAGCAGTTTGGAAACACTGTTTTTGTCCATTCTGCAAATGGAAATTTTGGAGAGCATTGAGGCCAACGACCAAAAGGCGAATATTCCAGGAGAAAACTCAGAAGGAAGCTATCTGAGAGACTGCTTTATGGTTTTTCCAACTATCTCACAGAGTTCTTTTCATTCAGCCATTTGGAAACACTGTTTTTATGGAATCTGCAAAGGGATATTTGGGAGCACATTAAGGTCTATGATGAAAAAGGAAACATTCATATAAAAAGTAGAAAAAAGCATTCTAAGGAACTGTGTTGTGATGTATTTATTCATTTCACAGAGGTAAACATTTCTTTGGATTTAGCAGTTTGGAAACCCTGTCTATGTCCATTCTGTGAATGCACATTTGGGAGCTCATTAAGATCAATGGCAAAAAGGTAATATATCAGTATAGAAACTAGAAGGAAGCTATCTCAGAAAGCGCTTTGTGATGTGTGCATTCATCTCTCAGAGTTAAATTTTTCTTTTCATTCAGCAGTTTGCAAACACTGTTTTTGTAGAATCTGCAAGGGGATATTTTGGAGTGCTTTGATGACTATCGTGAAAAAGGAGACACATTCAGATATAAAGTAGAAAGAAGCTTTCTGAGAAGCTAATTTGTGACATGTGCATTCATCTCACAGAGTTAAACGTATCTTTGGATTCAGCAGTTTGGAAGCACTGGTTTTGTCCATTCCACGATTGGATATTTGGGAGTTCACTGAGGCCAATGGTGAAAAAGTGAATATCTCAGGATAAAAGCTAGAAGGAAGCTACCTGAGAAACCGCTTTGAGATGTCTGCTTTCATCTCACAGATATAAACATTTCTTTTCTTTTAACAGTCGGGAAGAACTGCTTTTGTAGTATCTGCAAATTGACATTTGGGAGTGCATTGAGGCCTATAGTGAAAAAGGAAATATGTTCACATAAAAACTAGAAACAAGATTTCTGAGAAACTACTTTGTGATATGTGCATTCATCTTACAGTTAAACCTTTCTTTAGATTCAGCCGTTTGGAAGCACTGTTTTTGCCCATTCTGTGAATTGATAATTGGGAGCTCATTAAGGCAAAAGTGAAGAAACAAATATCCCAGGATAAAAACAAGAAGGAAGTTATCTGATACAGCACTTTGAGATGTGTGCATTCACCTGGCAGAAATAAACCTTTCTTTATATTCAGCAATTTGGAGACACTGTTTTTCCAGAATCTGCAAAGGGATATTTGTGAGTGCTTTGTGGGCTATTGTGAAAAAGAAACTACTGCAGATAAAAACTAGAAGGAAGCTATCTGAGAAACCACTTTATGATGTGTGCATTCATTTCATGGAATTCAACATTTCTTTTCATTCAGCAGCTTGTAAACACTGTTGTAGAATTTGAGAAGGGATATTTGGGAGCACATTGAGACCTGTGGTAAAATAGGAAACATCATCAGATAAAAAGTATAAAGAATCTTTCTGAGAAACTGCTTTGTGATGTGTGCATTCATCTCACAGAGTTAAACCCTTCTTTGGATTCCACAGTTTGGAAATACTGTTTTTGTAGAATCTGTGAATGGATGTTTGGGAGCACCTCGAGGCTTATGGAAAATAGGAAACATCTTCAGGAAAAAATTAGAAGGAATCTTTCTGAGAAACTGCTTTGTGATGTTTCCATTAATCTCACAGAGTTAAATGATTCTTTGCATTCAGCAGTTAGGAAACACTGTCTATGTCCATGCTGTGAAAGGACATTTGGCGGTAATCGAGGCCAATGACTGAAATGAGAATATCCCAGGATAAAAACTAGAAGGAAGCTATCTGAGAAACTGCTTTGTGATGTGTGCATTCATCTTGCAGAGTTAAAACTTTCTTTTCATTTATCAGTTTGGAAACATTGTTTTTGTAAAATCTGTGAAGGGATATTTCGGAGCACATTGAGGCCTATGGTGGAAAAGGAAAAATCTTCACATAAAAAGGAGAAAGAAGCTTTCAGAGAAACTGCCTTGAGATGTGTGCATTCATCTCAGAGAGTTAAACCTTTATTTGGAATCACCAGTTTGGAAACACTGTTTGTTTCCATTCTGTGAATGAAAATTTGGGAGATCACTGAGGGCAATGGCAAAATAGGGAATATACCTGGATAAAACTGAGAAGGAAGCTATCTGAGAAACGTTTCCCATGTGTGCATTCTCCTGTCAGAGTTAAACCTTTCTTTTCGTTCAGAAATTTGGAAACACTTTTTCCCAGAATCTGCAAAGGGATATTTGAGAAGCACACTGAGGTCTGAGGTGAAAAAGGAAACTACTTCAGATAAAAACTAGAAAGAAGCTTTCTGTGAAAATGCTTTGTGATGTGAGCATTCATCTCATAGAGTTAAACCTTTCTTTTCATTCAGCAGTTTGCAAACACTGTTTTAGAATCTGTGAAGGGATATTTGGGAGCACCTTGGGGCCTCTGGTGAAATAGGAAACATCTTCAGATAAAAAGTAAAAATCATCTTTCTGAAAAACTCTTTATGATGTCTGCATTCATTTCACTGAGGTAAACCTTTCTTTGGAGTAAGCAGTTTGGAAACACTGTTTTTGTCCATGTTGCAAATAGTCTTTTGGGAGCTCACTGAGGCCAATGTTGGAAAAGGGATTATCCCAGGATAAAAACTAGAAGGAAGCTATTTGAGAAACCGCTTTGTGATGTGTGCATTCACTTCACAGAGATAAACATTTCTTTTCATTCAGCAGTTTGGAAACACTGTTCTTTAGAATCTGCAAAGGTGTACTTTGTAGCTCATTGAGGCCTATGGTGAGAAGGGAGATATCTTCAGATAAGAACAGGAAAGAAACTTTCTGAGGAACTGTTTTCTGATGTGTGCATTCATTTCACAAAGATAAATCTTTCTTTGGATTCAGCAGTTTGGAAACCTTGTTATTGTCGAAACTGTGAAGGTATATTTGGGAGTGCCCTGAGGCCTATACTGAAAAGGAAATATCTTCATATAAAAAGCATGAAGAAGCTTCCTGAGACACTGCTTTGTGATGTGTCCACTTTCCTCACAGTGTTAAGTTTTGTTTGGATTCAGCAGTTTGGAAAAACTACTATTGTCCATTCTTCAAATGGAAATTTTGGAGCTCATTGTGGACAATGGCAAAAAAGTGAATATCCCAGGATAAAAACTAGAAGAAAGATGTCTGAAAAACCGGTTTCTGATGTGTCCATTCATCTCACAGAGTGAAACCTTGCTTTTCATTCAGCAGTTTGGAAACACTGTTTCTGTAGAATCAGTGAAGGGCTATTTGGGATTGTTTTGATGCCTGTGGTGAACAAGGAAACATATTCAGATATAAAGTAGAAAGAAGCTTTCTGAGAGACTGCTTTGTGGTGTGTCTATTCATTTCACAGAGTTAAACCACTCTTTGGATTCAGTAGTTTGGAAACACTGTTTATGTCCATTCTGCAAATGGACATTTGGGAGTTCATTGAGGCAAAAAGCGAAAAAGCGAATGTCCCAGGATAAACAACAGAAGGAAGCTATCTGAGAAACCACTTTGTGATGTGTGCATTCATCTTGCACCATTAAACATTTCTTTTCATTCATCAGTTTGGAAACAGTGTTTTTGTAGAATTTGTGAAAGGATATTTGGGAGCACATTGAGGCCTACAGTGAAAAAGGAAACATCTTCAGATAAAAAGTAGAAAGAAGCCTTCTGATAAACTGGTTTGTGATGTGTCCTTTCATCTTGCAGAGTTAAAACGTTCTTTGGAATCAAGAATTTGGAAACACTGTTTTTATAAATTCTGTGAATGGACATTTGGTAGCTCACTGAGGACAATGGCAGAAAAGTGAATATTCCTGGTAAAAACGAGAAGAAAACTATCTGAGAAACCGTTTTGTGATGGGTGCATTCACCTTGCAGAGTTAAACCTTTCTTTCTATTCAGCAATTTGGAAACACTGTTTTTCCAGAATCCATTAAGGGATATTTGTGAATGCATCGAGGCCTAGGGTGAAAAAGGAAACTACTTCATAGAAAAACTAGAAAGAAGCTTTGTGAGAAACTGCTTTGTGATTTGTGCATTCATCTCATAGAGTTCAACCTTTCTTTGGAATCAGCAGTTTGGAAACACTCTTTTTGTCCATTCTGCCAATGGACATTTGGGACCTCTTTGAGGCCAATTGCAAAAAAGCAAGTACCTCAGGATAAAAACTAGGAAGAAGCTATCTGAAAAAAAAACACTTTATGATGTGTGCATTCATCTCACAAAGTTAAACCTTTCTTGTTTCAGCAGTTTGGAAACACTGCTTTTGTAGAGTCTGAGAAGTGATATTTGGGAGTGCATTGAGGCCTACAGTGGAAAAGGAAGCATCTTCAGATAAAAAGTAGAAAGAAGCTTTCTGATAAAACTGGTTTGTGATGTGCCATTTCATCTCGCAGCGTTAAACCTTTCTTTGGAATCACCAGTTTGGAGACACTGTTTTTGTCTGTTCTGTGAATGGACATTTGGAAGCTCTCTCAGGACAATGGTGAAAAAGTGAATATCCCTGGATAAAAATGAGAAAAACCCTATCTGAGAAACCACTTTGTGATGTGTGCATTCACCTGGCGGAGGCCTAGGGTGCAAGAAGAAACTACTTCAGATAAAAAACTGGAAAGAAGCTTTCTGGGAAACTGCCTTGTTATGTGTGTATTCATCTCACAGTGTTAAACCTTTATTTTGATTTAGCAGTTTGGAAACACTGATTTTGTACAATCTGCAACGGGATATATGGTAGCATCCTTAGGTCTATGGTGAAATAGGAAACATTTTCAGATAAAAGTAGAAAGCAGTTTTCTGAGAAACTGCTTTGTGATGTTTGTATTTATTTCACAGAGTTAAAACTTTCTTTGGAATCAGCAGTTTGGAAACTGTTTTTGTCCATTCTGAGAATGGGCGTTTGGGAGCTCACTGAGGCCAATGGAGAAAAAGTGACTATCCAAGGATAAAAACTAAAAGGAAGCGGCCGGGAGCGGTGGCTCAAGCCTGTAATCCCAGCACTTTGGGAGGCCGAGACGGGCGGATCATGAGGTCAGGAGATCGAGACCATCCTAGCTAACACGGTGAAACCCCACCTCTACTAAAAATACAAAAAAAAATTAGCCAGGCGAGGTGGCCGGTGCCTGTGGTCCCAGCTACTCGGGAGGCTGAGGCAGGAGAATGGCATGAACCTGGGAGGTGGAGGTTGCAGTGAGCTGAGATCCAGCCACTGCACTCCAGCCTGGGCGACAGAGCAAGTCTCCGTCTCAAAAAAAAAAAAAAAAATCTAGAAGGAAGTTATCTGAGAAACCCCTTTGTGATGTGTGCATTCATCTCACAGAAACACACATTTCTTTTTTTTTCAGTTGTTGGGAAGCACTTTTTTGTAGTATCTGGAAGGGATATTTGGGAACGCTTTGAGGTCTATGGTGACAAAGGAAATATCTTCATATAAAAACTGCAAAGAACTTTCTGAGAAACTGCTTTGTTATTGTACATTCATTTCACAGAGATAAACATATCTTTGGATTCAGCAGTTTAGAAACACTGTTTTTGTCAATTCTGCAATAGGGCATTTGGGAGCTCATTAAGACCAATGGTGAAGAAGCACATATCCCAGGATAAAAACGAGAAGGAAGCTATCTGAGAAACCACTTTTTGATGTGTGCAAATTACCTGGCAGAGTTAAAACTTTCTTTTATTTAGCAATTTGGAAACACCGTTTTTCGGGAATCTACAAAGGGATATTTGTGAGCTCATTGAAGCCTAGGGTGGGCAAGGAAACCACTTCAGATAAAAACTAGAAATAAACTTTCTGATAAACTGCTTTCTGATGTGTGCATTCAACTCACAGAGTTAAACCTTTCCTTGGATTTAGCAGTTTGGAAACACTGTTTTTGTTGAATATGGGAAGGGATATTTGGGAGCACATGGAGGCCTATGGTGATATAGGAAACTCCTTCAGATATAAAGTAGAAAGAAACATTGTGAAAAAATGTTTGTTATGTGTGCATTCATCTCACAGAGTTAAACCTTTCTTTGGAATCAGCTGTTTGGAAACACTGTTTTGTACAATCTGTGAATGGACATTTGAGAGCTCACTGAGGTCAATGGAAGAAAAGGAAATATCACAGGATAAAAGCTAGCAGGAAGGTATATGAGAAACCACTTTCTTGTGTGTGCATTCACCTGGCAGAGTTAAACCTTTGTTGTTATTCAGCAATTTGGAAACACTATTTTTGCACAATCTTTGTAGGAATATTTTAGAGTGCATTGAGGACTATGGTGAAAAAGGAAACATGCTCACATATAAAGTAGAAAGAAGCTTTCTGAGGAACTACTTAATGAAAAGAAAGGTTTAATTCTGTGAGACAAATGAACACATCACAATGCCCTTTCTCAGATAGCTTCTTTCTAGTTTTTATCCTGGGTTATTCTCTTTTTCACCATTGGTCTCAAAGAGCTCCCAAATGTCCACACACAGATTGGACAAAAACACTGTTTTCAAACTGCTGATCCAAAGAAAGGTTTAAGTCTGTGAGATGAATGCACACATCACAAAGCATTTTCTCAGAAAGTTTGTTTCTAGTTTCTATTTGAAGATGTTTCATTTTTCTCCAAAGACTTCAATGCACTCCAAATATCCTTTCACAGATTCTACAAATCAGTGTTTTCAAAGTGCTGAATGAAAACAAAGATTTAACTCTGAGTGATGAATGCACAGCCCACAAAGTTGTTTCTCAGATATATTCTTTTCAGTTTTTATCCTGGGATATTTACTTTTTTGCTATTGGCCTTAATGAACTCCCAAATGTCCATTCACAGAGTGTACAAAAGCAGTGTTTCCAAAGTGCTGAATGAAAAGAAAGGTTGTGAGACTAATGCTCACATCACAGATCAGTTTGTCAGATAGTTCCTTTCTTGCTTTTATCTGAAGATGTTTCCTTTTTCAACATAGGCCTTGATATGTCCAAATATATCCTTCCCAGGTTCTACAAAAACTGTGTTTCCAAACTGCTGAATGAAAATAAAGTTTTAACTCTGCTAGATTAATGCACACATCACAAAGAGGTTTGCCAGATAGTTTCCTTCCAGTTTTTTTTCCTGGGATATTCACTTTCTCAACTTTCGCATTAGTGTGCTCCCAAATATCCTTTGGCAGAATGAACAAAACAGTGTTTCTAAATTGCTGAATCTAAAGAAAAGTTTCACTGCAAGATTAATGCACACATCACAAAGCAGTTTCTCAGAATGGTTCTTTCTACTTTTTATCTGAAGAAGTTTCCATTACCGACATAGGCCTCAATGTGCTCCCAAGTATCCCATCGAAGATTCTACAAAAATAGTGTTTCCAAACTGCTAAATGAAAAGAAAAATTTAACTTTGCGAGATGAATGGACACATTGCCAAATGGTTTCTCAGATAGCTTCCTTCTAGTTTTTATCTGGGACGGTATTTTTTCCCCCAATGGTCTCAATGAACTCCCAAATATCCATTCACAGATATGACCAAAACAGTGTTTCCAAACTGCTGAATCCAAAGAAAAATTTAACTCTATGAGAGGAATGCAGACATCACAAAACATTTTCTCAAAAAGCTTGTTTCTAAGATCTATCTGAAATTGTTTCCTTTTTCACCATAGTCCTCAATGCACTCCCAGATATCCCTTTGCAGATGCCACAAAAACAGTGTTCAAAACTGCTGAATCAAAAGGAAGTTTTACTTCTGTGATATGACTGCACACTCACAAAGCAGCTTCTCAGAAAGCTTTCTTCTAGTTTTATTCCTGGGATTTTCGAAATTTGCCTTTGGCCTCAATGAGCTACCAAGTGTCTACTGGTAGAATTGAAAAAAACAGTGTTCCCAAACTGTTGAATCAAAGAATAGTTTACCTCTGTGAGATGAATGTGCACATCACAGATTTCCAAATTGCTGAATGAAAAGAAAAGTTTAACTGTGATATATATGCACACATGACAAAGTGGTTTCTGAGGTGAACTCCTTCTAGTTTTTATCCTGGGATATTCACAGGATATATTTATTCCAAGGATATTTGATATCCTGGGATTTCAAGCTACTGAGTGAAAAGAAAGATTTAACTCTATGAGATGAATGCAAACATTACAAAGTTGTTTCTCAGATAGCTTCCTTCAAGTTTTTTTTTTTTTTCCCTGGGATATTCATTTTCATCATTGACGTCAAGGATCTCCCAAATGTCCATTTGCAGAATGGACAAAACCAGAATTTCCAAACTACTGAATCCAAAGAAACTTTTAACTCTGTGAGATTAATGTACACAATCCAAAGCAGTTTCTAGGAAACCTTGTTTCTTGTTTCTATAGTAAGATGTTTCCTTTTTCACAATAGGCCTCTATATGCTCCAAGATATCCCTTCACAGATTCTACAAAAACAGTGTTTCCCAGCTGCTGAATGAAAAGAGAGCTTTACCTCTGTGAGATGAAGGCATACATTACAAAGTGGTATCTCAGATAGCTTCCTTCTAGTTTTTATACTGGGATTTCCAATTTTTCACCATTGGCCTCAATGAGCTCCCAAGAGTCCATTGGCAGAATGGATAAAAGCAGTGTTTCCAAACTGCTGAATCCAAAGAAAGGTTTAACTCTTTGAGATAAATGAACAAATCATAACGCAGTTTTTCAGAAACCTTCTTTCTTGTTTTTTTCTGAAAGTGTATCCTTTTTTACCATAAACTTCAATGTGCTCCCATGTATCCCTTTGCAGATTCTACAAAAACAAAAACAGTTTTTCCAAACTGCTGAATGAAAAGGAGGTTTTAACTCAGCAATATATATGCACACAGCACTGGGAAGTTTCTGAGATAGACTCCTTCTAATTTTTATCCTGAGATATTCGCTTTTTTGCCATTGGCCCTAATGAGCTCTGAACTGTCCATTCACAGAAGGACAAAAACAGTGTTTCCAAAATGTTGAATCTACAGAAAGGTTTAAGACTGTGAAATGAATGCACAAATCATCACAAAGCGATTTCTCAGATTGCTGTCTTCTAGTTTTTATCTTGGGATATTTGCTTTTTCACCTTTGGTTTCAGTGAGTTTCAATTGTCAATTCGCACAATGGAGAAAAACCATGTATCCAAACAGCTGAATCCAAAGAATGGTTTAACTCTGGGAGATGAATGCACACATCACAAAGCAGTTTCTCAGAAAGCTTCTTTCTGCTTTTCATCTGAAGATGTTGCTTTTTCACCAATGGACTGAAAGCCCTCTGTATTTGTCCCTTCGCAGATTATAAAAAAACAGTGCTTACAAACGGTTAAATGTAAAGAAAGGTTAAGTCAATGAGGTGAATGCACACATAACAAATCTGTTTCTCAGATAGTTTCCTTCTAGTTTTGTCCTGGAATATTTGCTTTTTCAGCATTCACCTCAATGAACTCCCAAATGTCCATTCATGGAATGGACCATAACAGTGTTTCCAAACTGCTGAATTGAAAGTAAGGTTTAACTCTGTGAGATAAGTGCACACATCACAAAACAGTTTCTCAGAAAGTTTCTTTCTAGTTTCTAACTGAAGATGTTTCCTTTTTCACCATAGAACTCAATGTGCTCTCAAATATCCCTTCACAGATTCTACAAAAACAGTGTTTCCAAACTGTTGAATCCAAAGAAATGTTTAATCTAGGAGATGAATGCACACATCACCAAGCAGTTTCTCAGAATGCTTCTTTCTAGTTTTTATCTGATATTTCCTTTTTCACCGTAGACCTCAATGAGCTCTCAAATATACCCTCGCAAATTCTACAAACACAGGGTTTCCAACCTGCTGAATGAAAAGAAAGGTTTAACTCTGCATGATGAATGCAAATATCACAAAGCAATTTCTCAGAATGCTTCCTTCTAGTGTTTATCCTGGGATATTCACTTTTTCCCCATTAGGCTCAATAATCTCCCAAATGTCCATTCACAGAATGGACAAGAGAATTGTTTTCAACTGTTGAATCCAAAGATGGTTTTAGCTCAGTGAGATGAATGCACACATCACAAAGCAAATTTTCAGAAAGCTTCTTCCTCATTTTCATCTGAAGATGTTTCCATGCCCTCAATGCAGTCCCAAATAACCCTTCTCCGATTCTACAAAAACAGTTTCCAAATTGCTGATTGAAAAGAAAGGTTTTACTCTGTGAGATGAATGCACACATCACAAAGCAGTTTCTGAGATAGCTTCCTTATGGTTTATATCCTGGGATAATATTCTCTTTTTCGGCATTGGCCTCATTATGCTATCAAATGTCCATTTGCAGAAAGGACAGAAACACTGTATCCAAACTACAAAACCCAAAGAAAAATTGAGTCTGTGAAGTGAATGTACACATCAAAAATAGTTTCTCAGAAACCTTCTTTCTAGTTATTATCTGAAGGAGTTTCCTTTTCCACCATAGGCCTCAATGTGCTCCCAATTATCCCTTCACACACTCAACAAAAAACAGTGTTTCCAAAACACTGAATGAAAAGAAAGGTTTAACTCTGAGAGATGAATGCACACATCACAAAATGGTTTCTCAGACAGATTCCTTATAGTTTTTATCCTCGAATATTCACTCTTTCACCATTGGCATCAAAGAGCTTCCAAATGTCGTTTCACAGAATTTGCAAAAACAGTGTTTCCAAACTCCTGAATCTAAAGAAAAGTTTAAGTCTGTGAAATGAATGCAGAAATCACAAAGCAGTTACTCAGAAAGCTTCTTTCTTGTTTTTATGTGAAAATGATTATTTTCTTCACCCAGGAAACAATGCCATCCCAAATATCCCTTTGCAGATTATACAAAAACAATGTTTCCAAACAGCTGAATCCAAAGAAAGGCTTAAATCTGTGAGATGAATGCACACATCATTAGACAGATTCTCAGAAAGCTTCTTTCTTGTTTTTATCTGAATATATTTTCATATTCACTATAGACCTCAATGTGCTCCCAAGTATCCTTTTGTAGATTTTACAAACACAGTGTTTCCAAACTGCTGAAACAAAAGAATGTTTTAACACTGCAAAATTAATGCACACATCAAAAAGCACTTCTTCAGATTCCTTTCTTCTGATTTTCATCCTGGGAATTCAGTTTTATGCTTTCGGCCTCAATGAGCTCCCAAATGTCCATTTGCAGAAGGAACAAAAACAGTGTTTCCAAACTGCTGAATCCAAAGGAAGGTTTCAGTGTGAAAGATGAATGCACACATCACAAAGAGGTTTCTCAGATATCTTCCTTCTAGTTTTTATATTGCGATATTCATTATTTCCCTAATGGCCTCAATGAGCTCCCAAATGTCCATTCGAACAATTGACAAAAACAGTGTTTTTCAAATTGCTGAATCCAAACAAAGCTTTAACAGGGAGGTGAATGCACACATCACAAAGCAGTTGCTAGCAAAGGTTCCTTCCAATGTTTATCTGAAGATGTTTCCGTTTTCACCATAGGCCTCAATGCACTCCCAAATATCCCTTTGAAGATTCTACAAAAACAGTGTTTCCAAACTGCTGAATAAAAAGAAAAGCTTAACTCTGCAAAATAAATGGACACGTTACGAAGAGCTTTCTCAGACTCATTCCTTCTAGTTTTTAACCTGTGATATTATGTTTTTCCCGAGTGGCTTCTATGAGCTCTCAATTGTCCATTCATGGATCGGACAAAAACAGCGTTTCCAAACTGCTGAATCCAAAGGAAAGTTTAACTCTCTGAGATGAATGCACACATCACAAAGCCGTTTCTCAGAATGCTTCTTTCTAGTTATTATCTGAAAATGTTTCCTTTTTCACTGTAGGCCTCAATTATCTCACAAATATACCTTCACAGATTCTGGAAAAACAATGTTTCCAAATTGCTGAATGAAAAGAAAGGTATATCTCTATAAAATGAATACACTCATGACAAAGTTGTTTCTTAGATAGCTTCCCTCTAGTTTTTATAGTGGATATTGGTTTTGTCACCATTGGCCTCAATGAGTTCCCAAATGTCCATTCGTAGAAAGGACAAAAACATGGTTTTCAAACTCCTGAATCCAAAGAAATGTTGAACTCTGTGAGATGAATGCACACATCACAAAGCAGTATCTCAAACAGCTTGTTTCTAGTTTCTATCTGAATATGTCTGCTTTGGCAGGATAAGCTTCAATATGCTCCCAGATACTCCTTTGCAGATTCTACAAAGACAGTGTTTCCAAACTGATGAACGAAAGGAAAAATTTAACTCTACCATATATATGTATCCATCACGAAATTGTTTCACAGATAGAATCCTTCTAGTTTTTGTCCTGAGATATTTGCTTTTTCACCATTGGCCTCAATGTGCTCCCTAATGTTCATTCACAGAAAGGAAGACAGTGTTTCCAAACTGTGGAATCCAAAGAAAGGTTAACACTGCGAGATGAATGCACACATTACAAAGTGGTTTCTTAGATACCTTCTCACTAATTTTTATCATGGGATGTTAGCTTTTTCACTTTTGACCTCAATGAGCTCCCAAATGTCCATTCACCGAATGAATAGAAACAGTATTTCCAAACTGCTGAATCTAAAGGAAAGTTTAACTCTGTGAGATGAATGCACACATCACAAAGCAGTTTCTCAGAAAGATTATTTCTAGCTATTATCTGAAGATATTTCCTTTTTCATCATAGGCCTCAATGTACTCACAAATGTCCCATCGCAGATTCTAGAAAAGCAGTGTTTCCAAGTTACTGAATGAAAAGAAATTTCTAATTCTGTGAGATGAATGCACACATGACAAATCTGTTTCTCAGATAGCCTCCCTCTAGTTTTTATAGTTGGCTATTGGCTTTTTCACCATTGGCCTTAATGAGTTCTCAAATGTCCATTCATAGAAAGGAAAAAAACATGGTTTCCAAATTGCTGAATCCAGAGAAACGTTGAACTCTGTGAGATGAATGCACACATCACAAAGCAGTTTCTCAAAGAATTTCTTTCTAATTTCTATCTGAATGTTTGCTTATTCACCATAGGCCTCAATGTGCTCCCAGATATCCCTTTGCAGATTCTACAAAGCAGTGCTTCCCAAGTGCTGAGTGAAAAGTAAAATTTAACTCTGCCATATGTATGTACACATCACAAAGCAGTTTATCAGATACACTCTTTCTAGTTTTCATCCTGAGATATTCGCTTTTTCACCGTTGGCCTCAATGTGCTCCAAATGTCCATTCACAGAAAGGAAAAAACAGTGTTTCCAAACTGTGGAATCCATAGAGAGTTTAACACTATGAGATGAATGCACACATTACAAAGTGGTTTCTCAGATACCTTCCCACCAGTTTTTATCCCTGGATATTATCTTTTTTGTCTTTGGCCTCAATGGGCTCCCAAATGCCCATTCGCAGAATTGACAAAAACAGTGTTTCCAAACTGCTGAATCAAGAGAAAGGTATAACTCTGTGAGTTGAATGTAGACATCACAAAGCAACTTCTCAGAAAGCTGCTTTCTAGTTTTTATCTGAAGATGTATTCTTTTTCAACATAGGCTTCAATGCTCTCCTAAATATTCCTTCACAGATGCTACAAAAACAATGTTTCAAATCTGCTGAAAGAAAACAAACGTTTACCTCTGCAAGATGAATGCATATATCACAAAGCAATTTCTCATAGAACTTCCTTCTAGTTTTTATCCTAGGATATTTGCTTTTATGCCATTGCCTCTATAAACTCCAAAATTTCCAGTCACACAATGGACAAAGACAGTGTTTCCAAACTGCTGAATCAAAAGAAAGGTTTACCTCTGTGAGATGAATGCACACATCATAGGGAGTTTCTCAGAAAGCTTCTTTTTAGGTTTTATGTTAAGATGATTCCCTTTTCACCATAGGCCTCAATGTGCTCCCAAATATCTCTTCCTAAATTCTACAAAACTGTGTGTCCACACTGCTGAATGGAAAGAAAGTTTTAACTCTGACAGATGAATGCATACACAATAAGGTGGTTTCTCAAATAGCATCCTTCTAGTTGTCATGCTGGGATATTTGATTTTCATCAGTGGCCTCAGTGAGCTCCAAATTCCATTCACAGAATGGACAATAACAGTGTTTGCAAACCACTGAATCCAAAGAAAGGTTTAAGTCTCTGAGATGAATGCTCACATCACAAAATAGTCTCTCAGAAATCTTCTCTCTAGTTTTTTTAAGTTATTTCCTTTTTTCATAGCCTTCAATGCACTCCCAAATATCCCTTCAAAGATTGTACACACACTGTGTTTCCAAAGTGCTGAACTTAAAGCAAGGTTTAACTCTGCGAGATGAAAGCATGCATCACATAGTGGTTTTTTGTGTAGCTTCCTTCTAGTTTGTATCCTGGGATATTCCCTTTTTCACCATTGGCCTCAATGAGCTTCCAATTGTCCATTTACAGAATGGACATAAATAGTGTTTCCAAAGTGCTGAATCCAAAGAAAGGTTTAACTCTGTGAGATGAATGGACTTGTCACAAAGCATTTTCTCAGAAAGCTTCTTTCTATCTTTACTCTGAAGATGTTTCCTTTTTGACCATGGGCCTCAATGTGCTCCCAAATATCCCTTCACATATTCTACAAAAACAGTGTTTCCATACTGCCGAATGAAAAGAAATATTTGCCTCTGTGAGATGAATGAATACATCACAAAGCAGTTTCTCAGAAAGTTTTTTTCTACTTTTTATGTGAAGATGTTTTCTTTTTCACCATAGGCCTCAATGCGTTCCCAAATATCTCTTCACAGATTCTACCAAAACAGTGTTTCCAAACTACTAAATGAAAATAAAGTTTTACCTCAGTGACATGAAGGCACAGATCACAAAAGTGGTTTTCCAGATAGATTCCCACTAGTTTTAATACTGGGATATTAGCTTTTTCACCTTTGGCCTCAATGAGTTCCCAAATGTCCATTCACAGAATGGACAGAAACAGTGTTCCAAAACAGCTGAATCCAAAGAAAGGTTTATCTCTGTGACAGGAATGCACAAACCAAAAAGAAGTTTCTCAGAAAGCTTCCTTCTAGTTTTTTTCTGAAGATGTTTCCTTTTTCACCCTAAGCCTCAAAGTGTTCCCAAATGTCCCTTCGCAGATTATACAAAAAGAGTGTTTCCAAACTGCTGAATGAAAAGAAATGTTTAACTCTATGAGATGAATGCAAACATAATCAAACGGTTTATCAGATAGCTTCTTTCTAGTGTATATCCTGGGACATTCCCTTTTTTTGCCATTGGCCTCTATGAGCTCCCAAATGTCCATTTACTGAATGGACTGTTTGACAAAAACAGTGTTTGCAAACTGCAGAATCCAAAGAAAGTTTTTACTCTGTGAGATGAATGTACATATCACAATGTTGGTTATCAGAAGGCTTCTTTCTACTTTTTATGTGAAGATGTTTCCTTTTTCACCATAATCTTCAAGGCACTCCAAAATATCCTCTCAGAGAATGTACAAAATGTATTTCCAAACAGCTGAATGAAAGAATGGCTTAACTATGTGAGATGAATGCACACATCACAAAGCAGTTTCTCAGATGGCTTCCTTCTAGTTTTTATCCTGGGATATTTGCTTTTTCCCCATTGGCTTCAATGATCTCCCAAATGTCCATATGCAGAATGGACAAAAACAGTGTTTCCCAACAGCTGAATCCAAAGAAAGATTTAACTCTGTGAGATGAAGGCACACATCACAAAGCAGTTTCTCAAAAACTTCTTTCTACTTTTTATGTGAATGTGTTTCCTTTTTCACCATAGGACTCAATTTGGGCCCAAATATCCCTTCACAGATACTTCAAAAACACTGCATAGAAAATACTGAATAAAAAGAAAGGTTTTACTCTTTGAGATGAATGCATACATCAAAAAGTAGTTTGTCAGATAACTTCCTTCTAAGTTTTATTCTGCTATGTTCTGTGTTTCACCATTGGCCTCCATGTACTCTGGAATATCCAATCACAGAATGGACAAAAGCAGTATTTCCAAACTGCTGAATTCACTTTCTGTGAGATTAATTCATACATCTCAAACCAGTTTCTCAGAATGCTTCTTTCTAGTTCTAATCTGAAGATGTTTCCATTTTCACTATAGGCCTTTATGCGCTCCCTGATATCCCCTCGCAGATTCTACAAATACACTTTTTCCAATATGGGAATGAAAAGAAAGTTTTAATTCCATGAGGTGAAGGCACACATCAAAGAGCAGTTTCTCAGAAAGCTTCTTTCCACTTTTTATTGGAAAATGTTATCTTTTTCACCACAGGTCCCAATGGGCTCCCAAATATCCCTTTGCAGATTCTACAAAAACAGTGTTTCCAAACTGTTGAATGAAAAGAAAGGTTAAAATCTAAGAGATGAATGCACACATCACAATGCAGTTTTTCAGAAAACTTCTTTCTAATTTTTATGCGATGTTTCCTTTTTCAACATATGCCTCAGGCACTCTGAAATATCCCTTCTCAGATTCTACAAAAATTGTTTCCAAACTGTTGAATGAAAAGAAAAGTTTAACTCTGTGAGATGAATGCACACATCACAAACGTTTTCTCAGAGAGCTTCCTTCTAGTTTTTATCCTGGAATATTCGATTTTTCAAAATTGGCCTCAAAGAGCTACCAAATATCCACTCGCATAATGGAAAAAAATAGTGTCTCAAGCTATGGAATCCAGAGAAAGTTTTAACTCTCTGTGATGAATGCACACACCACAAAGTAGTTTCTCAGAAAGCTTCTTTCTAGTTTTCATTTGAAGATATTTCCTTTTTTACCATAGGCCTCTATGCACTCCCAAATATCCCTTCACAGATTCTACAAAAATAGTGTTTCCAAACTGCTGAACAAAAGAAAAGTTTAACTTTGTGAGATGAAGGCACACATCACAATACAGTTTCTCAGATAGATTCCTTATAGTTTTTATCCTGCAATATTCACCTTTTTGCCATTGGCCTCAATGAGCTCCCAAGTGTCCCTCCACAGAACGAACAAAAACAGTGTCTCCAAACTGCTGAATCCAAAGGATTACTTCACTCTGTGAGATTAATGTACCCATCACAAAGCAGTTTCTCAAAAACTTTCTTTCTAATTTTATCTGAAGACACTTCTTTTTTCACTATAGTCCACAATGCATTCCCAAATATCCCTTTACATATTCTACAAAACCAGTGTTTACAAACTGCTGAATGAAAAGAAAGGTTTATCTCTGTGAGGTGAATGCACACATCACAAAGCGGTTTCTCAGATAGTTTATTAAAAACTCTTATTCTAGTTTTTAACCTGGGATATTCACATTTTTGCCATTGGACTCAAAGAGCTCCCAAATGTCCATTCACAAGATGGACTAAAACAGAGTTTCCAGGCTGCTGAATCCAAAGAAATGTTTAACTCTGTGAGATGAATGCACACATCACAAAGTAGTTTCTCAGAAAGTTTCTTTCTAGTGGTTATCTGAACATGTTTCCTTTTTCACCACAGGACTCTGTGTTCCTAAATATTCTGTCACAGATTCTACAAAAACCGTGTTTTCAAGCTGCTGAATGAAAAGAAAGTTTTCACTCTGCAAGATGAAGGCACACATCACAAAGGTTTCTCAGAAAGCTTCCTTCTAGATTTTATCCTAGGATATTTGCATTTTCAAAATTGGCCTGAATGAGCTCCCAAATGTCCAGTGGCAGAATAGACAAAAACAGTGTTTCCAAACTGCTGAATCCAAGGAAAGGTTTCACTCTGTTAGATGAATGCACACATCACAAAGTATTTTCTCAGAAAGTTTCTTTCTAGTGGTTATCTGAAAGATGTTTCCTTTTTCAACATAGGACCGAATGCACTTCTAAATATCACCTTAGATTCTACAAAAACAGTTTTTTCAAACTACTGAATGAAAAGAAAAGTTTAACTCTGTGAGATGGTGCACATATCACGACGCTGATTCTTAGATTGCTTCCTTCTAGTTTTTGTCCTGTGATATTCACTTTTCCACCATTGGCCTCAATAAGTTCCCAAATGTTCCTTCACAGAATGTACAAAAACAGTGTCACCAGACTGTTATATCCAAAGAATTGTTAAACTCTGTGAGATGAATGCTCACATCACAAAGCAGTTTCTTAGAAAGTTTCTAATTTTTATGTGAGGTTATTTCCTTTTTCACTATAGGCCACAATGCATTCCCAAATATCCCTTGACAGATTCTACAAAAATAGTGTTTCCAAACTGCCAAAAGAAAAGAAAGGTTTATCTATGTGAGATGAATGCACATATCACAAAGTCGTTTCTCAAATAGCCTTCTTCTAGGTTTAATATGGGATATTTGAATTTTCGCCATTGGACTCAAAGAGCTCCCAAATGTCCATTCACAGAATGGACATAAACACTGCTTCAAAGCTGCTGAATCCACGGAAATGTTTAGCTCTGTGAAGTGAAAGTACACATCACAAAGCAGTTTTTCAGACAGCCTCTTTCTTGTATTTATCTGAAGATGTTTCCTTTTTCATCATTGGATCCAATCTGCTTCCAAATATCCCCTTGCAGATTCCACAAAAACAGTGTTTCCAAACTGATGAATTAAAAGAAAGATTTAATTCTGTGAGGTGAATGCACACATCACAAAGTGGTTTCTCAGATGTCTTCCTTCTAGTTTCTATCCTGGTATATTCACTTTTTGCCATTGGAGTTCTGAAACGACCATTCGTACAAAGGACAAAATCAGTGTTTTGAAACTGCTAAAAACAAAGAAATGTTTAACTCTGTGATACAAATGCACACATTACAAAACGGTTTCTCAGAAATTGTCTTTCTACTTTTTATCTCAAGATATTTCATTTTTCACTGTAGTCCTCAAAAGACTCCCAAATATCCCTACGCAGATTCTACCAAAAAAAATTGCTGAATGAAAAGAAAGGTGTAACTCTCTGAGAAGAGTACACACATCACAAAACGGTTTCTCATATTGCTTCCTTCTAGTTTTTATCCTAGGGTATTCATTTTCACCATTGGACTCAATGAGCTCCCTAATGTCCATCTGCAGAACCGACATAAACTGTGCTTCCAAACTGCTGAATCCACAGAAATGTTTAACTCTGTGAGATGAAGATATACATCACAAGGCAGTTTCTTAGAAAGCCTCTTTCTAGTTTTTATCTGAAGATATTTCCTTTTTCACCTTAGGCCCCAATGAACTCCCAAATATCCCATTGCAGACTCTACAAATCAGTGTTTCAAAAGTGCTGAATCAGAAGGAAGTTTTAGCTATGTGAGATGAATGCGCACATCACAAAGGGGTTTCTCAGACAGTTTCCTTGCAGTTTTTACAATGGGATATTTGCTTTTTCACCTTTGGCCTCAATGAACTTCCATAGGTCTATTTGCATAATGGACAAAAACAGCTTTTAAAACTGTTGAATCCAAAGAAAGGTTTAAACTCCCAAATATCCATTCACATCACAAAGTGGTTTCTCAGATAGCTTTCTTTTTTTTTTTTTTTTTTTTTTTTTTTTTTTTATTATACTTTAAGTTCTAGGGTACATGTGCATAACGTGCAGGTTACATATGTATACATGTGCCATGTTGGTGTGCTGCACCCATCAACTCGTCAGCACCCATCAATTCATCATTTATATCAGGTATAACTCCCCAATGCAATCCCTCCCCCCTCCCCCCTCCCCATGATAGGCCCCAGTGTGTGATGTTCCCCTTCCCGAATCCAAGTGAGCTCATTGTTCAGTTCCCACCTATGAGTGAGAACATGCGGTGTTTGGTTTTCTCTTCTTGTGATAATTTGCTAAGAATGATGGTTTCCAGCTGCATCCATGTCTCTACAAAGGACGCAAACTCATCCTTTTTTATGGCTGCATAGTATTCCATGGTGTATATGTGCCACATTTTCTTAATCCAGTCTGTCACTGATGGACATTTGGGTTGATTCCAAGTCTTTGCTATTGTGAATAGTGCCGCAATAAACATACGTGTGCATGTGTCTTTGTAGTAGCATAATTTATAATCCTTTGGGTATATACCCAGTAGTGGGATGGCTGGGTCATATGGTACATCTAGTTCTAG
>NW_022308371.1:0-1446 GCF_002776525.5 Piliocolobus tephrosceles
TTTTCATTGAGCAGTTTGCTAACACTATTTTTGTGGAATCTGTGAAGGTATATTGGCGAGTGCTTTGAGGCCTATTCAGGTGAAAAGGGAACTATCCTCAGATGAAAACTAGATAGAAGCTGTCTGAGAAACTGCTTTGTGATGTGTGAAATCATGTCATAGAGTTACACTGTTCTTTTCATTGAGCAGTTTCCTAACACTGTTTTCTTGGGATCTGCAATGGGATATTTTGGAGCACAATGAAGCTCACAGTGACAAAGGAAATATCCTCAAATAAAATCTAGAAATAAACTTTCTGAGAAACTTGCTTGTGATGTATGAATTCATCTCACAGAGTTACACTTTCTTTTCATGGAGTAGTTTGCTAACAATGCTCTCATGAAATTTGCAACAGAATCTATCAGAGTGCCTTAAACCTAGGATGACAAGGGAAATATTCTCAGATAAAAATCAAAAAGAGTTTTATCAGAAATTGCTTTGTGATGTGTGAATTCATCTCAAACAGTCACACCATTCTTTTCATTGAGCAGTTTGTTAACACGTTATTCTTGGAATCTGCAATGGGATATTCGGGATCTCTTTGAGACCTATGGTTAAAAAGGAAATACTCTCTGATAAAAACTAGAAAAGGGCTTTCTGAGAAACAGCTTTGTGATGTGTGAATTCATCTCAGTGAGTTATATGATTGTTTTCATGGAGCAGTTTGGTAGCACTCTTTTTCGGGAAGCTGAGAAGGGATATTTTGGATAGCATTGAAGACTATGGTAACAAAGGAAATATCCTCCCATAAACACGAGAAAGAAGCCTTCTGAGAAACTGCTTTGTTATGTGTGAATTCATCTCACAAAGTTACGTTGTTCTTTTCATTGAGCCGTTAGCTAACACTGTGTTCTTGGATCTGCAATGGAATATTTGGGAGCCCTTTGAAGTGTATGGTGACAAAGGTAATATCCTCAGTTAAAAACAAGAGAGAAGCTTCTGAGAAACTCCTTTGTCATGTGTGAATACATCTCACAGAGTTACACATTTGTTTTCGTGTTGAAGTTTCCTAACACCGTTTTCGTGGAATCTGCAATAGGATATTTGCGTGCACATTGAAGCCTACGGTGGCAAGAGAAATATGATCAGGTAAAAAGCAAAAAGAAGCTTTCTGGGAAACTGTTTTGTGGTGTGAATTCATCTCCCACAGTTACACCTTTCTTTTCATTTAGCACTTTGCTAAGACTATTTTTGTGGAATTTGCAAATTTAATTTGTGAACGTTTTGAGACCTATTCAGGTGAAAAAGGAGCTATCCTTAGATAAAAACTAGAAAGAAGCTGTCTGAGAAACAGCTTTGTGATGTGTGAATTCATGTCACAGAGTTACACTGTTGTTCTCATTCAGCAGTTTCCTAGCAATGTTTTCTTGGCATCTGCAATAGGATATATGGGAGCACATTGAAGCT
>NW_022308372.1:0-4050 GCF_002776525.5 Piliocolobus tephrosceles
GTATTGTGTATGTATGTTACAATGACTTTTTTTTTTTTTTTTTTTTTGAGACAGGCTCTCACTCTGTCACCCAGGCTGGAGGATAGTGGCACTATTATGGTTCACTGCAGCCTGGACCTCCTGGGTTCAAGCAATTTACCCACCTCAGCCTCCTGAGTAGCTGGACCACATGTATCCCACCACACCCAGCTAATTTTTTATTTTTTGTAGAGATATGGTTTCACTATGTTGCCCAGGCTGGTTCTGAACTCCTAGGCTCAAGTGATCCTTCCACCTCAGTCTCCCAAAGTGGTGGGATTATAGCTGTGAGCCACTGTGCCCAGCTGACTCTTTTAAATGAAAGACAAATCCTCAAAGAAAGCTTACCTGGGGAAAACACATGTTGTCATCTCTTTAAACTCACTTAAGTCCTAAAGAACAAGAGAAGGACTTGTTACAATTTTCCTGATACACTCGCAGTATTAAAAAACATGTAAACAGCTCAAGTTCCATAGCTGTCTTCTCAAACAAGCTGTTGGAGCCCTTAAGCTAAACTACAAAACCTATTTCTAGTTAACAAGTACTAAAAAAAAAAACCTTCCCAATTTCCTCACTCATTGGGAACCATATAACCTGATAACTAACTTCTGCATCACCAAAACAACAAATTTAAGCATTTAATAGTTGAAATTGGGAAGGGGTGGGGGGAGGGTCCAATAAAATGTTAAAAACTACGTATTTGAGAGGCCTATAATAAATCCAGAAAACTTCCAGTAATAGCTAACAGGCTGTGATCTACCACACAAATTTATCGTAACAGTGAGACAAGCAGAGTCATTAAAATTAAATGGTTTATACAGGAAATGGGTATACTATAAACTAGCTTAGACCTCTCCTGAGATCACCTTTGAAATGTTAGTAAAAATGGCCTTGGAAACACAGGCCTTTCAATACACATATGATTCCTGTTTCAACTCCAGAAAATTGCTCAAGAGGCACTAATAGCAAGTGCCCAGATTAGACAATTCATTTCTCAAGTTTATTTTGATCAGGAAGTCTAGAGCTGAAATGAGAGTCCTCTAATTTTGAATTAACTCATTTACATACATAATTGCCATGCTAGACTGAGTGGTCATACTCCTGACCCTTTGTAAACTACACTTTTCTTCAATGTTATTCATGCCTCATAGGAAACTGCTGTTTCCAACTAGCTTTTCAAGCCTGGAAATACAGACTGTATTTAACTAGCTTGATATATTTACCATTGAAAAGCTTCAATGGCTATAGTTAAATTAATGGGCAAAGTATGAACAGGCAGTTTGAATGCAAAGTCAAAAAAATGTAATAATGATGTTTGTAATCTCTCAATACCACTAGAAAGCCTTACAAGCAAGGAACAAGGAGAATTACAGCTACCTCCAGGGCCAACATATAGCACAGTTCTAGACCAGCGTCGTCTGAAAGGTCATGCTCAAGTATCAAGATGGTTCATAAGAAAACACTCTCCCCTAAAAGGCAACTCCAAAATGTGGATTCTTTAGTGTCGTTTTAAAGGCAAATTTTGATACCAGTGCATGTAAAAGTTCTACCTTTTCATTGAGTCAGGGTCTCACTATGTTGCCCAGACTAGCCTTGAACTCCCGGACTCAAGCAATTCTCCTGTAACAGCCTCTCAAGTAGCAGGCACTGCAGGTAGGCACCACCACACCCAGCCTTCTAATTTATTAGGCTTTCTAATTTATTCTCATCACTTCTTCTAAAGGTAGATGGAAAAAAACAAAACAAAACATTTTCTCTCTCTGGCAATGCCAGAACATAAAGAAGTTAAGTAACTTACCCAGGTAGCCTTAGTAATAAAGTGAGAGATAAAACTGCGTATCCTAACCCACTTACTACTCTACAACAAATCACTTGCTCTTTCTACCAGAATTTAATTAAAGACCACTTTCGTTCCACTTAACATTCATTAACTGCTTACACGCAATGTGTTACCTTAGGCACTTAGACACAGACAACAAAATGGCTACACCCCTTGTCCAAGGAGCTAACCACCTAGAAGGGGGTTATGTTGTATAATACAAGACAAAATTTATGTAACATAGAGAGGTACAATGTTCTATGGGGGTTCAGAGAAAGGAAAGATCACCTCTTGGGCAAGCTAGCAGGTAACAAGAACTTCACGGAGGAGGCAAAAGCTGCACACGGAGAGTTAACGGAAAGTTGTGAACAACAAACACTGAGAACAACAAGAGAAAATTCAAGTAGGAAGAAATTAAACAAAGCACCTCTTAGGGAACAAATAAATCAGTCTTGGAAAAAGGAGAGTAACAAACAAGTGATTAGACTCCACAGAAAGGTTGGGCTGGATCACAGAAAGCCTGATATGCAGGGGGAAAAACAGTCAACTGCCTAGAAAACAAAGAGTGTGGGATTAATTTAGAATTTTCAGCAGGTTCAGCGACAGAAACGGAGCCATACATCAGAAGATTACAAAACTGGCAGTCGGGAGATACTTCATTCATTAAATCGATATTTAATGCCTTCTAGTGCCAAGCTCTACTCAGTATTCAAAACACCTAGAAGCACAGAATTAAATACATTTTCCTCTTGCCTTGCTGATAACTTCACTGCTTTAAAGATCAAAAAGGGCTGGGCACGGTGGCTCATTCCTGTAATCCTAGCACTTTGGAAGCCCGAGAGGGTGGATCACTTGAGGCCAGAAGTTTGAGACCAGCCTGGCAAGCATGGTGAAATCCCATCTCTACTAAAAAAAAATACAAAAATACAAAAATTAGCCAGATGTGGTGGCATATACCTTACCCAGCTACTCGGGAGACTGAGACATGAGAATCACTTAAACCTGGGAGAGGGAGGTTGCAGTGAGCCAAAAAAATCACACCACTGCACTCCAGCCTTGTGAAAGAGTGAGACTCTGTCTCAAAAAATAAATGAACAGGCTGGGCATGGTGGCTCACACCTGTAATCCCAGAGTTTTGGGAGGCCAAAGCAGGTTGGTGGATCACTTGAAGTCAGGAGTTCAAGACCAGCCTGGCCAACATGGTGAAACTCTGTCTCTACTGAAAATATAAAAATTAGCTGGGCATGGTGGCAGGTGCCTATAATCCCAGCTACTTAGGAGGCTAAGGCAGGAGAATCCCTTGAATCCATAGGCAGAGGTTGCAGTGAGCCAAGATCGTGCCACTGCACTCCACCCTGGGCCACAGAGCAAGACTCTGTCTTAAAACTAACTAACTAACTAACTAACTAACTAAATAAATAAATAATAAAGGTCAGTCAAGAGAAGAGCTGCTACTTTGATCTACTTGGCCAATAAGAAGTGGGTGATCTGGCCAGGTGCGATAGCTCACATCTATAATCTTAGCACTTTGGGAGACTGAGGTGGGCCGACCTCCCTTGAGCACAGGAGTTCGAGACCAGCATGGGCAAATGGTGAGATACAAAACTGACAAAACAGTCAGGCGTGGTGGCATGTGCCTGTGGTCCCAACTACTCGAGAGGCTGAGGTAGGAGTATCACTTGAGCCAGGGGACTTGAGGCTACAGTGAGCCATGATCGTGCCACTGCACTCCAGCCTGGGTGACAGAGCGAGACACTCTCCCAGAAAAGAAAAAAAAAAAAAAAAGGCTAGGCATAATGTCTCACGCCTGTAATCGCAGCACTTTGGGAGGCCCAAGCAGGCGGATCACCTAAGGTCAGGAGTTCGAGACCAACCTGGCCAACATGGCGAAATCCCATCTCTACTACAAATGCAAAAATTAGCTGGGCATGGTGGCAGGCGCCTGTTTATTCTAGCTACTCAGGAGGCTGAGGCAGTAGAATCGCTTGAACCTAGGAGACGGAAGTTGCAGTGGGCCAAGACTGCACCACTGCATTCCAGCCTAGGTGACAGAGTAAGATTCCATCTCAAAAAAAAAGGTACGAAAGAGAAGAAAAAAGAAAAGAAAAAAACAGAAGTGGGGTGACATAAAATAAACATTAGCTCATTAGACTTAAGAAACGCAAATCCAGGCCAAGCGCGGTGGCTCACACCTGTAATCCCAGCACTTTGGG
>NW_022308372.1:4150-4738 GCF_002776525.5 Piliocolobus tephrosceles
CATTAGCTCATTAGACTTAAGAAACGCAAATCCAGGCCAAGCACGGTGGCTCACACCTGTAATCGTAGCACTTTGGGAGGCAGAGGCAGGTAGATCCTGAGGTCAGGAGCTCAAGACCAGCCTGGCCACCATGGTGAAACTGTCTCTCTACTAAAAACATAAAAATTAGCCAGGCATGGTGGCGGGCGCCTGTAATCCCAGCTACTCTCAGGAGGCTGAGTCAGGAGAATTACTTGAACCCAGGACGCTGAGATCCCACCACGGCACTCCAGCCTAGGTGACCAAGTGAGACTCCATCTCAAAAAAAAAAAGAAGGAGAGAAAAAAAAAAAAAAAAAAACAGAAGTGTGGTGGGTGACAAAATAAACATTAGCTCATTAGACTTAAGAAATGTCAATCCAGGCCAGGCGCCGTGGCTCACACCTGTAATCCCAGAACTTTGGGAGGCGGAGGCGGGTGGATCACCTGAGATGAGGAGTTCGAGACCAGCCAAGCCAACATGGTGAAACCCTGTCTCTACTAAACATACAAAAATTAGCCTGGCATGGTAGCAGGCATCTGTAATCCCAGCTACTCAGGAGGCTGAGGC
>NW_022308373.1:0-6631 GCF_002776525.5 Piliocolobus tephrosceles
GTTGTTCCTTTCCATGTTTAGGGCTTCCTTCAGGGTCTCTTGTAAGGCAGGCCTGGTGGTGACAAAATCTCTAAGCATTTGCATATCTGTAAAGAATTTTATTTCTCCTTCACTTATGAAACTTAGTTTGGCTGGATATGAAATTCTGGGTTTAAAATTCTTTTCTTTAAGAACGTTGAATATTGGCCCCCACTCTCTTCTGGCTTGTAGAGTTTCTGCCGAGAGATCTGCTGTCAGTCTGATGGGCTTCCCTTTGTGGGTAACCCGACCTTTCTCTCTGGCTGCCCTTAAGATTTTTTCCTTCATTTCAACTTTGGTGAATCTGGCAATTATGTGTCTTGGAGTTGCTCTTCTGGAGGAGTATCTTTGTGGCGTTCTCTGTATTTCCTGAATTTGAATGTTGGCCTGGCCTGCTAGGTTGGGGAAGTTCTCCTGGATGATATCCTGTAGAGTGTTTTCCAATTTGGTTCCATTTTCCCCCTCACTTTCAGGCACCCCAATCAGACGTAGATTTGGTCTTTTGACATAATCCCATACTTCTTGCAGGCTTTGTTCATTTCTTTTTCTTCTTTTTTCTTTTGGTTTCTCTTCTCGCTTCATTTCATTCATTTGATCCTCAATCGCTGATACTCTTTCTTCCAGTTGATCGAGTCGGTTACCGAAGCTTGTGCATTTGTCACGTATTTCTCGTGTCATGGTTTTCACCTCTGTCATTTCGTTTATGACCTTCTCTGCATTAATTAGTCTAGCTGTCAATTCTTCCACTTTTTTTTCAAGATTTTTAGTTTCTTTGCGCTGGGTACGTAATTCCTCCTTTAGCTCTGAGAGGTTTGATGGACTGAAGCCTTCTTCTCTCATCTCATCAAAATCATTCTCTGACCAGCTTTGATCCGTTGCTGGCGATGGGCTGTGCTCCTTTGCAGGAGGAGATGCGCTCTTATTTTTTGAATTTCCAGCTTTTCTGCCCTGCTTTTTCCCCATCTTTGTGGTTTTATCTGTCACTGGTCTTTGATGATGGTGACGTACTGATGGGGTTTTGATATAGGTGTCCTTCCTGTTTGATAGGTTTCCTTCTGACTGTCAGGACCCTCAGCTATAGGTCTGTTGGAGATTGCTTGAGGTCCACTCCAGACCCTGTTTGCCTGGGTATCAGCAGCAGAGGTTGCAGAAGATAGAATATTGCTGAACAGCGAGTGCACCTGTCTGATTCTTGCTTTGGAAGCTTCCTCTCAGGGGTGTACTCCACCCTGTGAGGTGTGGGGTGTCAGACTGCCCCTAGTGGGGGATGTCTCCCAGTTAGGCTACTCAGGGGTCAGTGACCCACTTGAGCAGGCAGACTGCCCCTTCTCAGATCTCAACCTCCGTGTTGGGAGATTCACTGCTCTCTTCAAAGCTGTCAGACAGAGTCGTTCGCGTTTCACAGGCTTCTACTCCTTTAGCTGAGCCCTGTCCCCAGAGGCGCAGTCTACAGAGACAGGCAGGTTTCCTTGAGCTGCTGTGAGCTCCACCCAGTTCCAGCTTCCCAGCGGCTTTAGTTACCTACTTAAGCCTCAGCGATGGCGGGCGCCCCTCCCCCAGCCTCGCTGCTGCCTTGCGGTTAGATTGCCGCAGACTGCTGTGTTAGCAAGGAGAGAGGCTCCGTGGGCGTGGGACCCTCCCGGCCAGGTGTGGGATACAATCTCCGGTGTGCCGGTGTTACAGCGCAGTATTGGGGTGGGAGTTACCCAATTTTCCAGGTGTTGTGTGTCTCAGTTCCCCTGGCTAGGAAAAGGGACTCCCTTCCCCCTCGCGCTTCCCAGGTGAGGCGATGCCTCGCCCTGCTTCAGCTCTCGCTGGTCGGGCTGCAGCAGCTGACCAGCACCGATTGTCCGGCACTCCCGAGTGAGATGACCCCAGTACCTCAGTTGAAAATGCAGAAATCGCCGGTCTTCTGTGTCGCTCGCGCTGGGAGATGGAGACTGAAGCTGTTCCTATTCGGCCATCTTGCTCCGCCCCCCTCTCAAAATTTTGACAAACTGTATTTGGGTTTTCAGGGCCTCAGCGAGGGTTTTCAGCCTCACTGGGAAGTCACACTGTTGAGTCATGATAGTCTCTGAAGTGGTAGAAGTGTAATGTTTGTAATATATGTAATATGTTACATACGTAAACTACTAAGGAACTTTCTGATTATATCACCAACGTCATGATCTCCACCTTGCACCGCCAAAACTTCCTGAGGTGGGAGGCTGTGTTTCAGGTGTGGTCCGTGGGAGGGGTTCTGTGAGCAGGTCCTTAAGGAGGCTGGGGCCACAGAGAGAGGGTTGGGCCCTTTGAACTGCAGACACTGAAAGTGCTCTTTTGTCAATGAGACCTACAATATAAAGATTCCCTGCCTGGGAATCCCAGGAGAGTGCGGTCAGACCTTCACATAGTTTCCAGAAGGAAAGTAGAGCACATCTGAGCTTTCCCCCAACCAGTGTCCTGGAAGAGAGGTGGGACTGCATGCCCAGACAGTGCAGGCCCTTGTGCCCATTTCCATAAGTAGGGAAAGCCCTGCCCAGAATCTCACTATTACTGGTGAAGAACCCAGTACCTAGAACAAGGAAACACATACGGCATCTTCCACCATGCAGCCAACAGACAGACACTTTGAAGCCAGCACAGCTCTTCCCTCTTCAAGTGCTAGAACACCCGTCAATGTCATCAGGGCACAGACAGCATTCTAATGAGCAGGAGCCACCTGATTCTCTAGGAGCCACAGTCAAAATGTTAGTAGGTCATTATTGTAATTGTGGAGATTTATGAACTCTTTGAGTCTGGTTCAGCCCTGTCTACAGACTCCCCTGGCATAGGAAGGAAGAAAGGGCCCTCCTTTCCCAGACCTTGATGATATTCCCGGGTATACGGGGTCCCATAGCAAGGAAGTCAGCCAAAAACAATGTATTCCATCAGTGCAGGAATCCTGATCCCTAGATCAGGGCCCACTGCTTTCCCCAGAACTGATGGACAACAGGATTCAGTAGGAGAGAATGACTCCCAGGGACCGGCACCTCCTTAGACAACAGCTCCTAGTTTTGGTGCTTTCTTCTGTCCAAGACAGACTCTGCAAAAATAACTGCGAGTCCAGGCTTTTTGTTCACATTTTACCTTTGTAGCACATTCGATGCTTAAAGGACAGACAGCCCCAGGGCAACTTTCCCTATGACCGGGGATCCAGCTGAAGTGTTAAAACTGATTCAACACTAGGGATTTCCATCAATATTGAACTGAAATGAGGAGAAAATATTTTGGAGTAAGGGACAGGGGCCCTTCTTAGGACCCTAGTTTTACAGATACTGTAAAAGCAGTTTTCACCAAGGTAGAGAACCAAATAAACATTAGCCAATGAATAGGCAATGCTGCTCTTTACCGCTTACATGTGCAAAACATAGAAAGACAACAGTATGTTTTTTATATAAAAAGAGCTATACTTTTAGAATTTCAAAGGTTAATTACAAAAGCATCTTCCTGCCTTACTCAGAATTCCTAGAGGCTCACCGTACATAACCTGCATGTTTCCATGTCTCTTGAGCAAATATGGTTTCCTTCACTTTTTAACTATGAATAGCCTCCCCTGTAACTCAAGTTGTAAATATGTAAAAACATATATGCCATCTTGGTGTGAATGTAAGATTCATAAATATAACTGTAGTTCCACACTGCTTAGCACAGTTATTTCCAAACTTAGAAGCGAGTTGTTGTGAAAGAGAAATAAGTCTCAGGACCCCAAACCCACTAAGCCAAAGGGAAAAGTCAAGCTGGGAAGTGCATCAGGCAAACCTGCCTCCTATTTTACTCCTAAATAAGATGGTTGCAAAGATGAAAAAGCTACATACAGACCTCCCTCACAAGGGAATTCCTGGTGGGCTCCAAGATCTTTACCTGAGAAGAGTTCTGCTGAATTTCACCCTGACAATGTAAGCTGACAGCTCATCTTCACAGGCACGGGACAAAGGATAGAACTCAAAGTTATCCCTCCGCTTGCCTGAGGCAAATGCATAGCTGATGGCATCCTCTGTCCCATGTTTATCTCATCTTATGTAAAAATGAAGTTTCACTGAGGAAGACAAATGCTAAGCGACTGTTCCTCTGCCCATGCCACATGTAAAATGTGTTTTCAGTGAATGCTGACAAAAGACTAAAAAACTTGCAACAGTGGTCGGGCATGGTGGCTCATGCCTGTAATCCCAGCACTTTGAGAGGCCGAGATGGGTAGATCACCTAAGGTCAGGAGTTTGAGACCAGCCTGACCAACATGGTGAAACCCTGTCTCTACTAAAATTATAAAAAGTCAGGTGTGGTGGCAGGCACCTGTAATCCCAGCTACTTGGGAGGCTGAGGCAGGAGAATCGCTTGAACCTGAGGCAGAGGTTGCAGTGAACTGAAATTGTGCCATTGCACTCTAGCCTGAGGGATCAGAGCAAGAATTCATCTCAAAAAAAAAAAAAAAAAAGTTTGGCTGGGCACGGTGGCTCAAACCTGTAATCCCAGCACTTTGGGAGGCCTAGGTGGGCAGATCACAAGGTCAGGAGTTCGAGACCAGCCTGACCAATATGGTGAAACCCCATCTCTACTGTAAATACAAAAATTAGCCAGGTGTTATGGTGTGTGCCTATAATCCCAGCTACTCAGGAGGTTGAGGCAGGAGAATCGCTTGAACCCAGGTGGAGGAGGTTGCAGTGAGCCAAGATTGCACCACTGCACTCCAGCCTAGGTGATAGAGTGAGACTTCATCTAAAAAAAAAAAAATTGCAACCACTTCCCTCTTTTTGACCTTCCTTTTTTTTTCCCCCTTTCCTCTTTTCCCCAATACCCACTCTTTTCCCTTTAATTATTAATATCCCCAGACCCTCTTCAGGAGAAAAAGCATAAGCCACAGACTTTCTGTGGTTCTGTGTTATTTTTCCCGGGTGTGTCCTTAACCTTGGCACTTAAACTTCTTAGATGATTGAGATTTGCCTTCGCCAATTTATTTGATTTACATTGTCTACCAGAGGCATCCAGTCTTTTGGCTTCCCTGGGCCACATTGGAAGAAGAATTGTCTTGGGCTGTACATAAAATAAACACACTAATGACAACTGATGAACTAAAAACAAAAAACAAAAATTGCGTATAAACTCATGATGTTTTAAGAAAGTTTACAAATTTGTGTTGGGCCACATTCAAAGCTCTCCTGGGTTACATGAGACCTGAGGGCTTGGTGGACAAGCTTGATGCAGACATATAAAATATTCCACCTTATTGGGTAGGAACACGCAGTAGCTGCAGGCCTTGTTCATGATTGTTCTAGGTCGGTGAAACCATTTGTGGAGACCAGTTGCCCTCAAGCACTTGGCCTGTAAATGGTCAACATCCTGCTGGTCACCTTTCCTGATGCATAGTTGATAGCTGTGGCTTACGGTTTATATGGAATGTAGAAGACTTCTCACTCCAAGTACACATGAGACAGTCCCGTTTTTTAAGTTGACCAACTTAAAAAACTTCTTACATAAATATTCTTTTGAATAAAAGTTTGTATTGCTTGAAACCAAGAATAATTATTTTATTATCAAACCAGAGACTACGCACTATTTTTTTCTGTTAATTATCAGGAAAGTTCTGTTTTCTTAAGAAAGTTCTAAGGTACTGGAGGCCAAAGATCACATTCCACGTGTACGCTCAGCTCCGAGACACCCAGAGTAGCCTCATTTCCAACACACCTGCGGTAGACTGAGCTGCTTGAAACACAAACGCCATCACTAGCCCAAGTTGGGAGAGCTGACTTTGCCCCTTTGCAGATGGGAGATGGGCAGGTGTGGTCTCTTCCCTCACCGTGACCTCTGCCTGCGATGTGGAGGCCACAGGCCGGCATGCACTCAGGGCCTTACACCCATCCTCGGTCGCTGTTAGGCCTGTCACAGCCTGCTTCCCGCTCGCGTGTGACAACAGGAGCCCAGTGCTTCAGCCCACCCTCCTCAGCCTCAAAGGCCCCCAGAGCCCCTGAGTTTCTGCCGATGGAAGCCCACCTCTGCCAGGAAGCCCAGCATGAATGCCCACTCCTCCTCGAAGCCCTTCCTTTCCCCCACTGGGGGGATTCTCTTTTCCCCCTGGGGGGTCCACACCACTTCACACTTACCCTGTAGAAAAAATTATGCTCGGCCCTAAATTACAGCCATGTGTGTTTCCCGGATGATCCAGTTCAGTCTCATAACCCTAGCATCTGTCACAGTTCCCAGAACACAGCGGCCGTTCAATCGACTCTGAACTCAGTTGAATTTCCTGTACCCACTATGGGATGCATTTCACTTACACTCCCCTCCTTTGGTAACTTCAGTCTCAGAATTGGGTCTACTTCATGCCCTTTTATGTAACTGGCACTTCAGCACGCAGCAGGCACTGGACACCATAGGAACTTTTTGGATTGAAAATTACCTGACTTCATACAACCCTGGACTGCTTTTCCTTTGAGGGAGTGTGAAGGGCTGACTACCAGTTGCCCCGGGGGTCCCAATGCGCACTCGCTGGTCCTAGCGACCCCGGCCCCTGTGCTCTCAGGAAGGGGCTGGTCTTGGGATGGAGGCGTGCTCAGGGCCACCCTCCCATCCTGCATGTCACCTCCTAGACTTACCCCAG
>NW_022308375.1:0-2136 GCF_002776525.5 Piliocolobus tephrosceles
AAATATATTTAATCTCTTTATCTTGAAACAGTTTTTATAGATTCCACTACAGATTTATAGATTTATAGTCCTTTATGAAATAAGTGTGCTTTAATTTTCTTATAAGATGTGTCCTTTTTTGTCCCTGGCACCGTCTGTATATGACCATTTAAATTACTTTTAGTTCATGTTGGGGTTATAATCAGACACAAATATTCCCTAAAGTCCAAATCTTATTTTGATATACGAGGAAGAGTTTACATGGTAATAATATTAAGGGTTACAGCTGGTTTCACTGAAGCTTTGTAGACATTCTCTAATACCTTATCTTTTTGAAGGAATATCTGTTCTGCTTGAATGATAGACTACATAATACATATACTGTCAGGTACATTCATGGAAGGGACAGGCAGATGGAGTCATATGTTACTGGAGTCTTGATGAACAGATGTAGGAAATAGTCCAAGGAATAAGAAAAAGGTTGATATTGAAATGTGCTTGTTGAAGTCTGTAAATGTGCATTGAATTATGGTAGTAAAAAAAGACACAGTGAAGTTTGGGAACTGGGGTCTAAATCCTGGAGTCCCCAGAATCATAGAGAACCTTGGTTAGGGGAGTAATTTTGTAAAAAAGCAAGAAGAGGCAGTGACAAGGCAGAATATAATTAAAAGTATTGCTGTGTCATTTTCTAGTTTTGTAATTTTGTCATATTTTTCAAACTGTGTTGATCCTTTATGAAACTGATAAATAAACTATAATCAGCAGGGTAAAATAAGGAAATTTATGTATATCTGTAAGCACAATGTCACAATTAATACAAAGTTACCCTTTTTATTTTTCCTGGACTTTATGTACAAATGGGTCAGTTAATTTTTTGTTTATGACACATAAGTATCATTTGTACATAAAATATATTTAATTATTTTATATTTTTAGCACGGAAATAATCCATACATGTTTTCACTCTGTCTCAAACACACTCATTCATATAAACTTATGTATCTATATACCTACATTTCTATGTATGAATATACACATGGACATCGGTATTTCTCAGCAAATATGTATCATGATAATCAGAGATATTACAACTAACAAAGACTAATATAAACCATGATTGCAAGAATTTTAGATACCACTTTAGTAAAATATCAGATTGAGCTACTAAATTTCTCTCAGCCCTAAGTCATTGTGTATTTTCTGAGGATCCTAGAGGATTGTGACTGTATACACAGGACAGAAACACCGTGACCCAGGGTACTCCTGTGAATTTCTGATGCAGGGGATTTTAAGGCCTAGATCAGCAGGATGGGAGTGTTTACCCTCCAAGTGAAATAAATTCCTGAATTGATTATCCCCATCCTAAAACAGATTTTTTTTTTTTTTTTTTTTTGATACAGAGTATTGCTCTGTTGCCCTGGCTGTAGTGCAGTGTTAGGATCTCGGCTCACTGTAATTGCCTCCTGGGTTCAAGCGATTCTCCTGCTTCAGCCTCCTGAGTAGCTGGGATTACAGGCAAGCACCACCATGCCCAGCTAATTTGTGTATTTTTAGTAGAAATGGGGTTTCACCATTTTGGCCAGGCTGCTCTCGAACTCCTGACCTCAGGTGTTCCACCTGCCTTCGCCTCCCAAAGTGCTGGGATTACAGGTGAGAGCAACTGTGCTGGACCCTAAAACAGATTCTTACTTGATTGATTTCCGAGTTCCAAGCGGAAATACAAAAGTCGAACTTGAGAGAAAGTAAAAGTGGAGTAAGGCTTCAGAAGGCTGTGATTGGTGTTGGAGAAACATTGCTAGGACATAAAGCTGGGATAATAAAATCTGAGAAATCCCACAGTGTTTATCTACAGGTGGAAATCATATCCCACATGTGGGCGGAGTCAGGGATCCCTGTGTTGTAAAATCAGGGAGGGAATTGAATATCTGGACTTGTGTCAATTAACATACAAAACTCAGTGCTTTTCATGTTCTCATTCACAAGCTATCTGTGTTCCTTCTTTGTCAGCAACCGTGGTCATAGGCTTCCTAATTTTGACCATGGGAAAAGAGGAGAGGCCTCTGCGTGTTTGTGTCTGTTGGTTAGGCTGTGGTGCAGGTGGTGTCACACTTCAGTGAAGGTCTGGCTTTTCATCACAGGTTGATCTGAAAATTGTGT
>NW_022308377.1:0-1096 GCF_002776525.5 Piliocolobus tephrosceles
GGTGTAACTGTGTGAGATGAATTCACACACCACAAAGCAGTTTCTCAGAAAGCTTCTTTCTCGTTTTTATCAGAGGATATTTCCTTTGTCATCATAGGCCTCAGTGCACTCTCAAATATCCCTTTGCAAATTCCACAAAAACAATGTTAGAAAACTACTCAATGAATAGAAATGTGTAACCCTGTGAGATGACATCACACGTCACAAAGAAGTTTCTCAGAGGGATCCTTCTAGTTTTTATCAGAGGATATTTCCTTTATCACCATAGGTTTCATTGTGATCCAAAATATCCCTTCTCAGATTCCCCAAAAGCAGTGCAACCAAACTTCTCCATGAAGAGAATCGTGTAACTCTGTGAGATGAATTCTCACATCACAAAGCAGTTTCTCAGAAAGCTTCTTTCTAGTTGCTATCTGAGGATATTTCCTTTGTTACCATAGGCTTCAATGCACTCCCAGTATCCTTCTGCCATTTCCGGGAAAACAGTCTTAGCAAATTGCTCCATGAAAATAATGGTGTAACTCTTTGAGATGCATTCACACATCACAAATCAGTTTCTCAGAAAGCTTCTTTCTAGTTTTCATCGGAGGATATTTCCTTTTTCACCATAGGCATAATAGGTTCCCAAATTTCTTCTTGCAGATTCCACAAAAACAGTGTTAGCAAACTGCTCCATGAAAAGACAGGTGTATTTCTGTGAGATGAATTCACACATACAAAGAAGTTTCCCAGAGGGCTTTTTCTAGTTTTTATCTGAGGATATTTAATTTATCACCATAGACTTCAATGCGTTCACAAATATCCCATTGAGGATTCCAAGAAAACAGTGTTAGCAAACTACTCAGTGAAAAGAACAGTTTAACTCTGTGAAATGAATTCACATATCACCAAGCAATTTCTCAGAAAGCTTCTTTTTGGTTTTGATCAGAGGATATTTCCCTTATTATCATAGGCTTCAAGGCGATCCCATGGATACTGTTACAGATTCCACGAGAACGATGTGAGCACACTACTCCAAGAAATGTGTTACTCTGTGAGATGAATTCATACATCACAAACCAGTTTCTCAGAAAGCTTCTTTCTAGTTTTTATATGA
>NW_022308378.1:0-1298 GCF_002776525.5 Piliocolobus tephrosceles
AGCGACACAGAAGACCGGCGATTTCTGCATTTTCAACTGAGGTACTGGGGTCATCTCACTCGGGAGTGCCGGACAATCGGTGCTGGTCAGCTGCTGTAGCCCGACCAGCGAGAGCTGAAGCAGGGCGAGGCATCGCCTCACCTGGGAAGCGCGAGGGGGAAGGGAGTCCCTTTTCCTAGCCAGGGGAACTGAGACACACAACACCTGGAAAATCGGGTAACTCCCACCCCAATACTGCGCTGTAACACCGGCACACCGGAGATTGTATCCCACGCCTGGCCGGGAGGGTCCCACGCCCACGGAGCCTCTCTCCTTGCTAACACAGCAGTCTGTGGCAATCTAACCGCAAGGCAGCAGCGAGGCTGGGGGAGGGGCGCCCGCCATCGCTGAGGCTTAAGTAGGTAAACAAAGCCGCTGGGAAGCTGGAACTGGGAGGAGCTCACAGCAGCTCAAGGAAACCTGCCTGTCTCTGTAGACTGCGCCTCTGGGGACAGGGCTCAGCTAAAGGAGTAGAAGCCTGTGAAACGCGAACGACTCTGTCTGACAGCTTTGAAGAGAGCAGTGGATCTCCCAACACGGAGGTTGAGATCTGAGAAGGGGCAGTCTGCCTGCCCAAGTGGGTCACTGACCCCTGAGTAGCCTAACTGGGAGACATCCCCCACTAGGGGCAGTCTGACACCCCACACCTCACAGGGTGGAGTACACCCCTGAGAGGAAGCTTCCAAAGCAAGAATCAGACAGGTGCACTCACTGTTCAGCAATATTCTATCTTCTGCAACCTCTGCTGCTCATACCCAGGCAAACAGGGTCTGGAGTGGACCTCAAGCAATCTCCAACAGACCTATAGCTGAGGGTCCTGACAGTCAGAAGGAAACCTATCAAACAGGAAGGACACCTATATCAAAACCCCATCAGTACGTCACCATCATCAAAGACCAGTGACAGATAAAACCACAAAGATGGGGAAAAAGCAGGGCAGAAAAGCTGGAAATTCAAAAAATAAGAGCGCATCTCCTCCTGCAAAGGAGCACAGCCCATCGCCAGCAACGGATCAAAGCTGGTCAGAGAATGATTTTGATGAGATGAGAGAAGAAGGCTTCAGTCCATCAAACCTCTCAGAGCTAAAGGAGGAATTACGTACCCAGCGCAAAGAAACTAAAAATCTTGAAAAAAAAGTGGAAGAATTGACAGCTAGACTAATTAAGGCAGAGAAGGTCATAAACGAAATGACAGAGATGAAAACCATGACACGAGAAATACGTGACAAATGCACAAGCTTCAGTAACCGACTCGATCAA
>NW_022308380.1:0-2262 GCF_002776525.5 Piliocolobus tephrosceles
AAGAAGAAGAAGAAGAAGAAGAAGAAGAAGAAGAAGAAGAAGAAGAAAAAGTTGTTCAACTCATACTCACACACATATGAAAATTAACTCAAGTTCAATCACAAGTCTAAATGTAAAACGTAAAGCTATAACACTTCTAGAAGAAAACATAGGAGAAAATCTTTATGACCTTGGGTTAGGCAAAGATTTTTTAGATACAACACCAAAAAGCATGATCCGTAAAAGAAAGAATTGACACACTGAACTTCATCAAAATGTCAAACTTCTGCTCTGTGAAAGACATTGTTTTTCCCCTTTTTCAGTGCAGTAAGCTAAGACCTTTTTAAGAGAATGAAAAGACAAGTCACACACTGGGAGAAGATATCTGTAAATCACATAGTTAATGAAGGATTTATTCCTAGAATATATGAAGAGCTCTCAAAACTCAATAAAAATAGACAAAATATTTGAACAGAAATTTCACCAAAGAAGATAAATGGATGGCAAATTAGCACACAAAAAGATGCTCAAAGTCATTAGTTATCAGGGAGATACAAATTAAAGCTATAATTTTGGTGCAGTTTATACAATTATTAGAATGGTTAAAATGAAAAAGGCTGAGAGTAGCGAGTGTCAGTGGAGGAACTGGAATTTTCTCCTACATGGCTGGTGGGAATGCAAAATATTATGACCACTTTGGAAAGCATGAGCATATACCTACCACATGGCCCAGATGTTCCACTCCGAGGTATTTACCCAAGATAAGTGATAGCACGCAAAGACTTGTACATGAGTATTCATAGCAGCTCCATTTATTATAGTCCCAGACTGGAGAGAACCCAAATGCCCATCGACTGGTGAATGAGGATGGGAGTGAGGCAGGATTACGAAGGGGCAGAAGAAAACTTTTAGGGGTGATGGATATATTCATTATCTTGATTGTGGTGACTGTTTCACAGGTATATACATAATACAAAACTTATCCAATAGTATAATCTAAACACGTGCAATTTATTGAATGCCAATTATACTTTTTTTTTTTTTTTTTGAGACAGTTTTACTCTTGTTGTCCAGGCTGGAGTGCACTGGTGCGATCTGGGCTCACTGCAACCTCCACCTCCCGGTTTCAAGCGATTCTCCCGCCTCAGCCTCCTGAATAACTGGGATTACCGGCATGAACCACCATGCCCTGCTAATTTTTTATTTTTAGTGGAGATGGGGTTTCACCATGTTGGCCAGGCTGCTCTCGAACACCTGACTTCAGGTGATCCACCAGCCTCAGTCCCCCAAAGTGCTGGGATTACAGGCATGACCCAATGTGCCCGTCCCCAGTTATACGTTAATAAAGCTGTTAAAAATAGTAATTAACAAAGATGTCCAGTTGGAAAAAAAAGAAAGAGAGAAAGGACAGAATTAAAAACTGGAAGAAAATGGTCTGCAAGATAGGAGGGAGTGATGGGAGTTAAAGGGTTTGGGAATCCTACATTATTCAAGGAAACATTAAGGATTATGAGGATATTAACTGTAGTCTTTGTTGAAAATCTATGTATGATACAAAGTTCAAGATTCAAAATAGAGGCTATAACCTCCAAACTGTAGAAGGAGAAAGAATGGCATGAGAAAACAAAAATAGAACTTAGTCAACCCCCCCCCCAAAAAAAGGCAAAAAACACAGTAAGGAAAGGGCCACTGGTTTTGTCTCTTCTGTCCCAGCCTGTGTGTCATTGCAGATGGGCAGATCTGCTGCTCTGCTTCAGACTCAGGGCTTCGGCACTCACATCCAGCCCCATGGTGTCGTCCCAGCTGTCAGCTCGAGGTGCTTGCTTGCCACACCTTGAAGTGATACTGGCAGCTCTTCCCTGCTCCTGGGAAGATTCCCCCAAAGCACATCACAGCCCCTTGCATGTCTTAGGCGCTTTCCACCTTCTCTGTTTCTGTTTTCTTTCCCCCAGATGCACCTCCCTCGCCTACTTCCTGGATGAATTTACAAATTTCTCCTTAATAGACCTCAAGGGATTAGAATCATAATATCCAATTATTTGTTAAGAGTAAGGTGGGGAAAAGAGGCCTTAAATAATCCATTTTGTTGTTAAAATGTTTCTTTTTGGCCCGGTGCGGTGGCTCACACCTGTAATCCCAGAACTCTGGGAGACCGAGGCGGGTGGATCACCTGATGTCAAGAGTTTGAGACCAGCATGGTCAACGTGGTGAAACCTTGTCTCTACTAAGAATACAAAAATTACCCGGGCATGGTGGTGCACACCTGTAGTCCCAGCTACTTGG
>NW_022308385.1:0-6505 GCF_002776525.5 Piliocolobus tephrosceles
TGAAGAAACTGAGGTTCAGGGAGAAGTAGCTCTCACCAGCTGCTCAGCTAGATAATGATACATTAGGTTCAGGTGAGAAAAAATGGAGCCTGGTTCATCTTGTTTCGTAACCAGCCAAGTATGATTTGTCCCAGAAGGGGCCTAAATCCTCAGGGCTCCTTTGGATTTGAGCTGTGTGTTCCGTGTTTCTTCAAATTAGGGACAGCCTGGAATTGTCAGCCTCCTGGACCTGTCTTAGAGTGGGCCATGCTTCTCGGGGAAAATGTGGCCTGAACTTGGATACCTGGGGTTGTTCTAGCACTTCTCTGGCTTCTGTGCTTAGGGAGTGAGATGCTCTTGGCCCTCTAGGGTGGACTGCCTGGCTAGACCTGATTAGAAAGTGGGATCATGAGGAGGTACCTTCTGGGGAAGCTGGGAGACAAGCTACAATCAGAATCCCCATATCCATAATGTAAAACAAATGTGTGACCTCTGTTTACATTGTTCTAGACAACTGCTTATATTAAAATATTTCAGTCTTACAGAAAAATTGGAAATAGAAGTACAACGAGTATCTAGAGATCCTTCACTTAGATTCACCAATCGTTCTCTACTAAAAATACAAAAATTAGCTGGACGTGGTGGCATGTGCCTGTAATCTCAGCTACTTAGGAGGATGGAACAGGAGAATAGCTTGAACCCGGGAGGTGGAGGTTGCAGTGAGATGAGATCGCACCACTGCACTCCAGCCTGGGCAATAGAGTGAGACTCCATTTCAAAAAACAAATAAATAAATAAATAAAAATTAAAATAAATAAACTTAGTTGCAGATATTAGAACACTCTGTCCCTAAATACTTACCATACATTTCCAAAGAGCAAAGATGTTCTTTTACGCAACCATAATCCATTATCACACCCAAGAAGTTTGACATTGATGATAATTTTATCTAATATATTGGCCTCAATTGTCCCCTAAATGTGTTTTTTTTCCCTTAAAATATATTTTATTCAATTCACAACAGTTAAAGTATTAAAATCATAGCCCAGTAAAAGTTGCCAAGCACCCCTAAACCAAAAAAATAAAAGGTTAAGTAATGTTTTAAAAAACTGTCTTATTCTGAGTCTTACCCTGTCTAATCTCCACTCCCCACCCCCATAAGCCAGTTATAGAAGAAACTACAGCCTCTTGCTTCATCAAGAACTATATAATGTTCATAATTTATAATTTAACTCAAGATTCTGTGTTATAAAAACAGTCATTTTGTCTCAATTTTAAGGTGCTTGTTGATTGTCCTTAGTAATTTGGACAACACAGAGTAAACAAGAAATGTTTTTTTTTTTAAAAAGTCCAGAGTTCAATTAAGGATCAGGCATTGTGCTTGGATTTGATGCACTGTGATATTTAAAAAATATATATAGTCTAAAAGAAAAGTTACAAGTACACCTTATTTTATTACACTTTGCAGATATTGTGTTTTTTACAAATGGAAGGGTTTTACAGATGGAAGGTTCATGGCGCAAACTGGAGCCATTTTTCCAACGGCATGTGCTCACTTTGTCTCTGGGTCACATTTTGGTAATTCTTGGAATATTTCAGACTTTTTCATTATTATTATATCTGTTACAGTGATCTGTGATCAGTGATCTTTCATGTTTTTATTATAATTGTTTTGGGGTACCACAAACCACACCCAGAAAAGAAGGTGAACTTAATCGATAAATGTTGTGTGTGTCCTGACTGCTCCGCCCTTCTCCCATCTCTCTCCCTCTCTGTGGGCCTCCATATTCCCTGAGACACATTTACATTGAAATTAGGCCAATTATTAACCCTGCAATGGCCTCTAAGTGTTCAAGTGAAAGGAAGAGTCACACATCTTGCACTTTAAATCAAAAGGTAGAAATAATTGAGCTTAGTGAGGAAGGCATGTTGAAAGCAGAGGCAGGCTGAAAGCTAGGCCATGTGCACCAGTTAGCCAAATTGTGAGTGCAAAGGAAAAATTCTTGAAGGAAATTAAAAGTACTACTTCTGTGAACACATAAATGATAAGAAAGCAAAACAGCTTTATTGTTAATATGGCTTCCAGAAATTCAAAGGATAGGCTTATTCTCTTGTTAGGGGCTAATGCAGTCAATGACTTTAAGTTGAAGCCAATGTTCATTTACCATTCTGAAAATTCTAGGGCTCTCAAGATTTATGCTAAATCTACTCTGCCCGTGCTCTATAAATGGAACAACAAAGCCTGAATAACAGCACATCTGTTTATAGCATGGTTAACTGAATATTTTAAGCTCATCATTGATAGCTACTGCTCAGAAAAAGATTCTTTTCAAACTGTTACTGCTTCTCAACAATGCTCCTGGTCACTCAAAAGCTCTGATGGAGATGTACAAGGAGATTAATGTTGTTTTCATGCCTGCTAACACAACATCCATTCTGCAGCCCATGGATCAGGGGGTAATTCAGACTTGCAAGACTTATTATTTAAGAAATACATTTTGTACGGCTGTAACTGCCATAGATAGTGATTCCTCTGATTTATCTGGGCAAAGTCAACTGAAACCCTTCTGAGAAGGATTCACCATTCTAGATGCCATTAAGAATATTTGTGATTCATGGGAGGAGGTCAAAATATCTACATTAACAAGAGTCTGGAAAAAGTTGATTCCAACCCTCATGGGTGACGTGGAGGGGTTCAAGGCTGCATCAGAGGAAGGAACTGCAGATGTGGTGGAAATAGCAAGAGAACTAGAAGTGGAGCCTGAAGATGGGACTGAATTGCTGCAATCTCATGACAAAATGTAAATGGCTGAGGAGTTGCTTCTTATGGATAAGCAAAGAAAGTGGTTTCTTGGGATGGCATCTATTTCTGGTGAAGATGCCATGAACATTGTTGAAATCACAACACAGGGTTTAGAATATTACATGAACTTAGTTACTAAGCAGTGGCAGAGTTTCATAGGATTAACTCCAATTTTGAAAGAAGTTCTACTGTGGGTAAATGCTATCAAACTGCATTGCATGCTACAGAGAAACCTTTTGGAAAGGAAGAGTCAGTTGATGTGGCAAACTTCACTGCTGGCTTATTTGAAGAGATTGCCACAGCCACCCCAGCCTTCAGCAACACCACCTTAAGTCAGCCACCATTAATGTTGAAGCAAGACCCTCCACCAGCAAAAAAATTACAGCTTCTAAAGTCTCAGATGATTGTTAGCATTTTTTAGCAATAAAGTATTTTAAAATTAAGATACGTATATAAATTTTAAGACATAATACTATTGCTCATTTAATAGACTATCATTAGATGACCATTATAGTGTAAACATAACTTTTATATGCACTGGGAAACCAAAAAATTCATGTGACTCGCTTTATTGTAATATTGAATTTATTGTGCGGTGGCCTGGAACCAGACCACAATGTCTCCGAGGTGTGCCTGTACTTAATTTAAAGCTGACTTTCATGTGGTCTGTATTCAGACTGTTCATGAATGATGTTCTTCCATTTTAAAGACTATCAGAATCTGTCTAGGTGTGGTGGCTCACGCCTATAATCCCATCACTTTGGGAGGCCGAGGTGGGTGGATCAGTTGAGGTCAGGAATTTGAGACCAGCCTGGGCAACACAGCAAAACCCTGTCTTTACTAAAAATACAAAAAACTAGTCGGGCGTGGTGGCACACGCCTGTAGTCCCAGGTACTTGGCAGGCTGAGGCACAAGAATTGCTTGAACCTGGGAGGCAGAGGTTGCAGTGAGGTGAGATCGCACCACTGTACTCCAGCCTGTGTGACACAGTGAGGGGGAAAAAAAAAAAAAAAAAAAAAGGAGAGGGAAATAGCCTAACAGAATAAAAAACCAGCTCACTGAAGAACATTTTGGCATTTTGGTCTTTATGTGTATGAAACACTGGTAAATAAATCATAGTATTTTTGCATCCTGAAACTTTAGTGTTGAGAAATATTTGATGACATCTGATCTAGTTGGTATGTTTGTGCCCTCTAAGTCCCATGTTGAAACGTGATCACCAATGTTCAAGGTGGGACCTGGTGTGAGGTGTTTGGGTCATGGGGGTGGATACCTTATGAATGGCTTTGTGCCCTCCCTGTGGCAATGAGTGAATTCTCACTCTATTAGTTCATGCTAGAGCTAGTTGTTTAAAAGCCTGGTGTCTCTCTTGCTTCCTCTCTTGCTGTGTAACACGCCTGCTACCTTTTTCCTTCTGCCATGATTGTAAGCTTCCTGAGGTCTCATCAGAAGCAGATACTGGCATCATGCTTCTTCTACAGTCTACAGAACTGTAAGCCAAAACAACCTTCTTTTCTTTTTTTGTTTTGTTTTGTTTTGAGACGGAGTCTTGCTCTGTCGCCCAGGCTAGAGTGCAGTGGCGCAATCTCAGCTCACTGCAAGCTCCACCTCCCGGGTTCACGCCATTCTCCTACCTCAGCCTCCCAAGTAGTTGGGACTACAGGTGCCCAACTCCACTCTCGGCTAATTTTTTGTATTTTTAGTAGAGACAGGGTTTTACCATGTTAGCCAGGAAGGTCTTGATCTCCTGACCTTGTGATCCACCCGCCTTGGCCTCCCAAAGTGCTGGGATTACAGGCGTGAGCCGCTGCGCCTGACCACAATCCTCTTTTCTTTATAAATTGCCCAGCTCAGGTATTCCTTTATAGCAACGCGGAACAGACTAATACAACGTCAGAGTAAAAAGCAAAACCATGGGCGATCATAAGAAAATTAGCATTTCCAAATCATGTGGGAATATTAACCTTAGTAAACAAAGATAAAAATTTTAATTAAAGGTTTGTAATTAAAGAATGTCTGCGAAATATATTACGAATATAATGTAATTATATACTTACACATAAAACCCAATGTTGTACCACTTGAATTTAGACATCTGGATCTCCAATTTTCTTGACATTGCAGTTAAGAATAAAATAATATAGATTTTTATTTTTATTTTTTAAAGGATGTATGTTATAAAGTGGCAACTGGTCATTTAACCAGAATTGTATTTTACTTAACTAGCAGCTTTTAATATTTCCCAACTAATGAAACATGATTCCTTTTTGGTAGCTGAAAGGGGGATAGTTGTGTACATTTAAGTGTCATAGTTGTTGGCATATTAGCTGCCATGTCTCTGTTGGAAATCAACAAGGTAGAAGAGCTTGCCGGGGAAGAATGCTGGGGAGGGGAGCAGACGGTGGATAGTGAAGAGCAGATGGAAGCAGACAGAAGTAGGAGCAGCAGAAACGAATAAGAAGGGCAGGGACAGAGGAAGCTGCCCCCACCCACCCTTTACGAAGTGCGCTCCACGTGTGTGGCATGTGGCAAAGAGTCCTCACATTTACTCTGCTCTTGACAAACACATTCTGAAAGCAGATGGAGTTTGTGCTGAATGTGTTCTGAGGCCCACCCCTTGCTGCTTTAATCCCCTCTCACCTTGTCCCATATCGCCTCGGTGATATCCATTAGGCTTCCAAAGGAAGTGCTGGCAGCAGCAGCGGAGACTAGGATATGGATACCGCCATGAAGCTTCACAGCCTAAATAGAGGGGTGAGGTCTGGACCGGGGCTGCAGTAAGTAAGGGAGGTGCATTTGTCCATGTTGATAAAAACTTCCTTTTGAGCCACGCCCTGTGGCTCACGCCGGGAATTATGGCACTTTGGGGGCCATGGTGGGAGGATCACTAGAGCTGAGGAGTTTGAGAAAAGCCTGGGCAACATAGGGAGACCTTATCTCTATATTAAAAACAACAATGACAAGAAAACCTTCCTTCTTAGGAACTATCGTCAAAATAACTTCTCTTTTTTACAAAATTTTTCTTCAAAACTACCCTAAGATCTGCTGCTAAGCATTTAAGGTTGGCTTCTTTCTTTCTTTTCTTAGACAGATTCTTGCTCTGTCTCCCAGGCTGGAGTACAGTGGCATGATCTCAGCTCACTGCAGCCTTGACCTACTAGGTTCAAGCCATCCTCCTGACTTAGCCCCCCAAGAAGCTGAGAATGCAGGTGGGTGCCACCACACCTGGCCAATTTTTGTATTTTTTGTAGAGACAGGGTCTTGCCATGTTGCTCAGGTTGCTCTCGAACTCCTGAGCTCAAGCCAGCCGCCTGCCTAGGCCTCTCAAAGTGATACAGGCACGAGCCACCAGGAAGTTGGCCTTATTTCTTTTGCAGTGTTTTCTTCCCACCTCCTATTCTTCTAAAGCTGTCTCTGACCCTTTGCTCTTTTCTTTACATTTTCCCATTCAGGAGCTCCTTCATTCTCATGATTTCAAGTCTCACCTCCAAATGTATTTCCAGTCCCCTCCTCTTCCTTTCACACTGAGTTCCACCCCCATTTCTCTAAGTGCTTACTGTCCAGTTCTCCTTGAATAAGTTACTCTTATCTCAAAGTCAATCTGTCCATACTTACCTGAATGGAAAAACGGGCTTAAATAGAGCTGTAGAACCTACCACTGGAGGGGTCTTTGAGATAATCTATTCCGATGTCCTTAAGGTGGAGATGATGAAACAGGTTCA
>NW_022308389.1:0-3019 GCF_002776525.5 Piliocolobus tephrosceles
TATAAGAATGCTTGTGATTTTTGCACATTAATTTTGTATCCTGAGACTTTGCTGAAGTTGCTTATCAGCTTAAGAAGATTTTGGGCTGAGACGATGGGGTTTTCTAAATATACAATCATGTCATCTGCAAACAGGGACAATTTGACTTCTTCTTTTCCTAACTGAATACCCTTGATTTCTTTCTCTTGCCTGATTGTCCTAGCCAGAACTTCCAACACTATGTTGAATAGGAGTGGTGAGAGAGGGCATCCCTGTCTTGTGCCAGTTTTCAAAGGGAACTTTTCCAGTTTTTGCCCATTCAGTATGATATTAGCTGTGGGTTTGTCATAAATAGCTCTTATTATTTTGAGGTACGTTCCATCAATACCGAATTTGTTGAGCGTTTTTAGCATGAAGGGCTGTTGAATTTTGTCAAAAGCCTTTTCTGCATCTATTGAGATAATCATGTGGTTCTTGTCTTTGGTTCTGTTGATATGCTGGATTACGTTGATTGATTTGCGAATGTTGAACCAGCCTTGCATCCCAGGGATGAAGCCCACTTGATCATGGTGGATAAGCTTTTTGATGTGCTGCTGAATCCGGTTTGCCAGTATTTTATTGAGGATTTTTGCATCGATGTTCATCAGGGAGATTGGTCTAAAATTCTCTTTTTTTGTTGTGTCTCTGCCAGGCTTTGGTATCAGGATGATGCTGGCCTCATAAAATGAGTTAGGGAGGATTCCCTCTTTTTCTATTGATTGGAATAGTTTCAGAAGGAATGGTACCAGCTCCTCCTTGTACCTCTGGTAGAATTCAGCTGTGAATCCATCTGGTCCTGGGCTTTTTTTGGTGGGCAGGCTATTAATTGTTGCCTCAATTTCAGAGGCTGCTATTGGTCTATTCAGGGATTCAACTTCTTCCTGGTTTAGTCTTGGAAGAGTGTACGCGTCCAGGAAATTATCCATTTCTTCTAGATTTTCTAGTTGATTTGCGTAGAGGTGTTTATAGTATTCTCTGATGGTAGTTTGTATTTCTGTGGGGTCGGTGGTGATATCCCCTTTATCATTTTTTATTGCGTCTATTTGATTCCTCTCTCTTTTCTTCTTTATTAATCTTGCTAGCGGTCTGTCAATTTTGTTGATCTTTTCAAAAAACCAACTCCTGGATTCATTGATTTTTTGGAGGGTTTTTTGTGTCTCTATCTCCTTCAGTTCTGCTCTGATCTTAGTTATTTCTTGCCTTCTGCTAGCTTTTGAATGTGTTTGCTCTTGCCTCTCTAGTTCTTTTAATTGTGATGTTAGAGTGTCAATTTTAGATCTTTCCTGCTTTCTCTTCTGGGCACTTAGTGCTATAAATTTCCCTCTACACACTGCTTTAAATGTGTCCCAGAGATTCTGGTATGTTGTATCTTTGTTCTCATTGGATTCAAAGAACATCTTTATTTCTGCTTTCATTTCGTTATGTACCCAGTAGTCATTCAGGAGCAGGTTGTTCAGTTTCCATGTAGTTGAGCGGTTTTGATTGAATTTCTTAGTCCTGAGTTCTAGTTTGATTGCACTGTGGTCAGAGAGACAGTTTGTTATAATTTCTGTTCTTTTACATTTGCTGAGGAGTGCTTTACTTCCAATTATGTGGTCAATTTTGGAATAAGTGTGATGTGGTGCTGAGAAGAATGTATATTCTGTTGACTTGGGGTGGAGAGTTCTATAGATGTCTATTAGGTCCGCTTGGTGCAGAGATGAGTTCAATTCCTGGATATCCTTGTTAACTTTCTGTCTCGTTGATCTGTCTAATGTTGACAGTGGAGTGTTGAAGTCTCCCATTATTATTGTATGGGAGTCTAAGTCTCTTTGTAAGTCTCTAAGGACTTGCTTTATGAATCTGGGTGCTCCTGTATTAGGTGCATATATATTTAGGATAGTTAGCTCTTCCTGTTGGATTGATCCCTTTACCATTATGTAATGGCCTTCTTTGTCTCTTTTGATCTTTGATGGTTTAAAGTCTGTTTTATCAGAGACTAGGATTGCAACCCCTGCTTTTTTTTGTTCTCCATTTGCTTGGTAGATCTTCCTCCATCCTTTTATTTTGAGCCTATGTATGTCTCTGCATGTGAGATGGGTCTCCTGAAGACAGCAGACTGATGGGTCTTGACTCTTTATCCAGTTTGCCAGTCTGTGTCTTTTAATTGGAGCATTTAGTCCATTTACATTTAAGGTTAATATTGTTATGTGTGATCTTGATCCTGCCATTATGATATTAACTGGTTATTTTGCTCATTAGTTGATGCAGTTTCTTCCTAGGCTCGATGGTCTTTACATTTTGGCATGTTTTTGCAGTGGCTGGTACCGGTTGTTCCTTTCCATGTTTAGGGCTTCCTTCAGGGTCTCTTGTAAGGCAGGCCTGGTGGTGACAAAATCTCTAAGCATTTGCTTATCTGTAAAGAATTTTATTTCTCCTTCACTGATGAAACTTAGTTTGGCTGGATATGAAATTCTGGGTTTAAAATTCTTTTCTTTAAGAACGTTGAATATTGGCCCCCACTCTCTTCTGGCTTGTAGAGTTTCTGCCGAGAGATCTGCTGTCAGTCTGATGGGCTTCCCTTTGTGGGTAACCCGACCTTTCTCTCTGGCTGCCCTTAAGATTTTTTCCTTCATTTCAACTTTGGTGAATCTGGCAATTATGTGTCTTGGAGTTGCTCTTCTGGAGGAGTATCTTTGTGGCGTTCTCTGTATTTCCTGAATTTGAATGTTGGCCTGCCCTGCTAGGTTGGGGAAGTTCTCCTGGATGATATCCTGTAGAGTGTTTTCCAATTTGGTTCCATTTTCCCCCTCACTTTCAGGCACCCCAATCAGACGTAGATTTGGTCTTTTGACATAATCCCATACTTCTTGCAGGCTTTGTTCATTTCTTTTTCTTCTTTTTTCTTTTGGTTTCTCTTCTCGCTTCATTTCATTCATTTGATCCTCAATCGCTGATACTCTTTCTTCCAGTTGATCGAGTCGGTTACTGAAGCTTGTGCATTTGTCACGTATTTCTCGTG
>NW_022308390.1:0-1342 GCF_002776525.5 Piliocolobus tephrosceles
AGAATAAAACATTTGTCTAAGATGATCTCTTTTGTATTCTGGACCCATATCTATCTCTTCACGTAAATGAATTGATTTTTCACTGTATTTCCCGTCTTGCCTTTGCAATCGCTCTTCCCCATTAGTATTTAAACATATTTTGATTTCTGATAATCCTCTCTTCAACCGTAAGCCTTTGGTCATATGGTGAGTTTTCTTCCATTTCAGGGGCTCTAAAGGAGACACGCTTTGTTAAAACCTTTTTGACACTTTTGTTTCTACTTTCTCTTTTCCCATAAATACTTTCAATCTCTGTAATCTGGCTTGTGTTCTGACACCTCACAAAATTGCTGAAGCAAATATCATCCATGTTCATTTTCTGATAAAATTCTATGGGTACCTTTTGTTTTTCCATCATCTGACAATTTTATCCTTCGGAAAATGAATTTTCCAAAGGCATCACAATCTCATATTTTTGCACACAGCTCTTCAGCTGCACATTGATGATGTCATTTATTGGTGTCACTTACTCTGTTTCTCCCAGGTGTTGATGATTCCCTTATTTCTCATCTCTATATGTGTAGTTTTATTCACATCTGTTTGTAAGAACTATTTATGTATTCTTTTTACTCTGTTATTTCTTTCTTTGAGTTTGTTCTAGACTGGTATAGGTAACTATAACTGCATGTATATCACATTCAAAATATGAATCCTGAACTCAAAATGTCTTATCATGTCTTACTCTGCCATCTAAAATGTATCTACTTCTGTAATTAATGTATTGCTTAGGAGCATTACCAAACTTTAGACAAGTCAAAAATGTACTAGTCTACCTTGACTACTCCTCCTTTTATACCTCCCCAAATTAAATCAATTTATTCAATGAATTTTTAAATTAAACCTCAAAAATCTCCATCATATTTACTTCATTCTCCATTATTATGGCCAATACACTCTCCAAGATGTCAGTCTTTATTTGCCACAAACCATTACTCTACAATACTCTTTCTGAAATACGAACATGACAGTAGCATAAGCTTATGTCAAGCCTCTGTGTGAAACACGAGTACATGCTAAGAATTCCAGTAGTTTATTTGAATTGCATTTACTTGCACTAAGTTTTCCTTACCTCATGTTTAAATCTTCAAATATATTAGTGGAAATAAAATAGCCAAGCATACAAAATAATTGAATTGTTAGTAAATTACCATTACTTATAAAAGTACATTTTTGAGCTTCAATAGACTTTTAATACAATGGCATATGTTCCCAGAAGCTAAAACTAAATCATCTCATTTATTAAACACAATAAGATCATTGTACGCATAGGTCTAATGTCATATTCTAGATGGTAAATTTGATA
>NW_022308392.1:0-380 GCF_002776525.5 Piliocolobus tephrosceles
ATATATATATATATATATATATATATATATATATATATATGTGCGCGAGTGCACAGGCGTACTTATGAGAGCATATACTATTTCAAAACAAAAATAGATATACATATATATGAGTTTGTTTTATCATAAAAAAAAAAATATTGTGTATAACTAAGCACATATAAGTATATATATATATATATATATTTATATACATATATATTTTTAATCATCTCTTAATTCGTTTAAAAATAAAACGCCAGTATATGCCTTCTATATACATGATGCAGTATATTTTATATGCATTCAAACGTATGTATGTAATCATGCATTACTTTAAGGATATATAAAAAAAAGTAAAATAAAAAATGGCCCAAGTATATATATATATATATATATAT
>NW_022308392.1:480-1318 GCF_002776525.5 Piliocolobus tephrosceles
AAAAAAAAAAAAAAAAAAAAAAAAAAAAAAAAAAAAAAAAAACAATAGTCAATAGTCAATAGCCAATAGCCAATAGCAAGTTTTAGACGCGCGCGCTTAAAACATCAAAAAAAAAAGTAATAATGGTGCAAAAACGGTACAAAAATATGGTATAAGAATCATGTCATCTTTTGAGAAATTTAAATCAAATTAACCTTAACCATACATAGAAGATACATATTACATATTTTATTTTCAAATTTGGTATAATAAAAAGGAACGATTAAAAACTATTTTTTTTTTTTATATTTCTAAAAAAAAAGGATAAACGAAATTATTACTGATAAGGAATCATTGCTAGTTTATTACGAAATAGTGAATAAAAACAAAAACAAAACAAAAAATAATAATGAATAAGTGAACACATACATACGCGTGTATTACATAAGCATATATACATAAACATATGTAATATGTAAAAAATGGTAACATGTTTAAATGCAATTAATTTTCATCTTACACATTCCATGACTATATATGAAAGACTTTTAAGCTTTTCCCAAGTAGTCTTTCGTTGATTTTATTCATTTAAAACATATCGTTAAAACTGGAACTTAACTTTTTTTATATGTACATAGAATAAAAGTTTTACAAGTAACGCCATAATAAACTCGTTAAACTTGTCAAAATCATTAAACTTGTCAAAATCATTAAACTTGTCAAAATCGTTAAACTCGTCAAAATCGTTAAACTTGTTGAACGTATATGGTATATACTAGTAAAGCCTCAAATATTTGTTAAACTGTATTTACACATACGAAACTTAAATGAGTATATTAAAACGGATACACATTTGTAC
>NW_022308394.1:0-2110 GCF_002776525.5 Piliocolobus tephrosceles
TCTTTCTGAGCGCAGGATGAAAAAGAACCCAGCTGGTTAGGGGACAGATAGTCATCACTTCTCAGCGGGCTTCCCGGGTCCCAAATCCCCACGTGATACGTGGAAGTAAAAAGCTATCAATGACCAAGCATCTGAACGCTTATCCCACCTCGCCAACTGCTTCTCCTGCCACGCAAATTTAAAATTAATAAGCCTATTATTAGAGAACAGAGTTGGTGCTGCACCTGTCTTCCTAAAATTACGGATAATTACCAGCCCATAATGGCTTCTAATCAGATTTGTGTGGTCCCTTACACAGGAAGCTAAAGTGCCTCAGCCCTAAACTGAAAAGAAAACAGAAACTGGAAGGCTCTAGGTGTGAGTTTTTCCGCCTTGTTCTAAAGTTGCTGTTCCCGAATCTCCTTCTACTGTCTGTTTATAAAATGTATGAGAAACAAGGAAATTTAATAAAGACATTATAGAAATGGCCACTTTTTCTAGGTACAAACTTTGTGAACATGATTTTCAGCTGCTGGGTTTTTCTCCACAAACTGAGCCTGGAGTACATTTTCTCCCTTGTGGTTACACATTCACAGTCAGGGAAGGTGGCTTTAGCAGTAAAGAGGGGAGTGCAGTGAGAAGTGACCGGACACTGAGAAGGACAGACAGGGACTCTACCTCGGTGGCCTACAGTGCTCCTGGGCCTCGGCCTTTACTTTTCTATCTGTACAAGGGATCTAAAGGCCCGTGATTCTAGGCCATGACAGATCTTCATACACACATACGCAAACATCACATGTCTATGTGAAAAGCTGTGACACTTGGCTGATTTCCTGAAGTTATCTTGTATCATTTCTACTCAAGTACTCCTCCTCCTTCCAGACAAGTATCTGAGGATGATGGGCTATCCCACAGCAATGTGTGTAACCTCTCCCGCTTACGATCCCTGTTCACATAGCATTTTCCAAAAGCATTTGGCACAAAGTGACAGAAGAATAAGGTTCTTTCAAACCATTCATTCATTCATTTATTCAACAAATATTGACTATCTACGTGCCAGGCACTGGTATATCACCAGGGACACATATAGACGTATAGATATATAGATATCAGATATAATATGGTCCCTGGTGATAAATAAATAAATAAATATATATATATATATATATATATTTTTTTTTTTTTTTTTTTTTTTCTGAGACGTAGTCTCAGATTACAGGCTTCAGCCACCGCGCCCAGCCGGGAATATATATTTTTGTAGGACAGACAACCAAAAAGTATGTTAAAGACTGATCAATGCTGTAGAGGAAAATACACCAGGAAACAGGAAAGAAGAATACCCCTAGCCACCCTACACTGGGGTGACGCTGGCGTTACAAAATGGAAACAGCGGCCGGGTGCGATGGCTCACACCTGTAATCTCAGCTCTTTAGGAGACTGAGGCAGGCAGATCACCTGAGTTCAGGAGTTCAAGATCAGCCTGACCAACACAGTGAAACCCTGTCTCTGCTAAAAACACAACAATTAGCTGGGGGTGGTGCCACACGTCTGTAATCCCAGTTACTCAGGAAGCTGAGGCACAAGAATCACTTGAACCTGGGAGGCAGAGGTTGTAGTGAGCTGAGATCGCGCCACTGCACTCCAGCCTGGGTGACAGAGCAAGATGCTCTCTCAAAAAAAATAAAAATAAAAATAAAATGTAAACAGAGAATAAGCTACCAAAAGAAAGAATATGAAAGATTAATTTTAACAAAAGGCTTTGTAAGTTGATACTCTCCTTCCTGGATCCCTGTCCCTTACAAATGGAAAAAAGGGGCGGGTAGGGGATAGCATCAAAATGATGGTGATGTTTTAAGCTGGCTTCAGGTTTTAGATGTCTGACAGCTATACTCATGAACTTCAAGGAAAAAGCTCTATAAGCCATCTGGGCAATGGTTTGATATCTCTCTCTCTCTCTCTTTTTTTTTTTTCCAGAGAGCTTTTAAAATACAGGAAAACGTGTGTGTTTATTTGGCTGTTCTGTGCCCGCACATGTGCAAACTGTGCTAACAGATTTTTACATGTTTTGCTGAATTTGCCAGCTTGCCATAAACAGGCTTCCATGTCTTTTCTTAATTGTCTATAAAGAGCA
>NW_022308395.1:0-3395 GCF_002776525.5 Piliocolobus tephrosceles
GATGGTAGTTTGTATTTCTGTGGGGTCGGTGGTGATATCCCCTTTATCATTTTTTATTGCATCTATTTGATTCCTCTCTCTTTTCTTCTTTATTAGTCTTGCTAGCGGTCTGTCAATTTTGTTGATCTTTTCAAAAAACCAACTCCTGGATTCATTGATTTTTTGGAGGGTTTTTTGTGTCTCTATCTCCTTCAGTTCTGCTCTCATCTTAGTTATTTCTTGCCTTCTGCTAGCTTTTGAATGTGTTTGCTCTTGCCTCTCTAGTTCTTTTAATTGTGATGTTAGAGTGTCAATTTTAGATCTTTCCAGCTTTCTCTTGTGGACATTTAGTGCTATAAATTTCCCTCTACACACTGCTTTAAATGTGTCCCAGAGAATCTGGTATGTTGTATCTTTGTTCTCATTGGTTTCAAAGAACATCTTTATTTCTGCTTTCATTTCGTTTTGTACCCAGTAGTCATTCAGGAGCAGGTTGTTCAGTTTCCATGTAGTTGAGCAGTTTTGATTGAGTTTCTTAGTCCTGAGTTCTAGTTTGATTGCACTGTGGTCTGAGAGACAGTTTGTTATAATTTCTGTTCTTGTACATTTGCTGAGGAGTGCTTTACTTCGAATTATGTGGTCAATTTTGGAATAAGTGTGATGTGGTGCTGAGAAGAATGTATATTCTGTTGACTTGGGGTGGAGAGTTCTATAGATGTCTATTAGGTCCGCTTGGTGCAGAGATGAGTTCAATTCCTGGATATCCTTGTTAACTTTCTGTCTCGTTGATCTGTCTAATGTTGAGAGTGGAGTGTTGAAGTCTCCCATTATCATTGTATGGGATTCTAAGTCTCTTTGTAAGTCTCTAAGGACTTGCTTTATGAAGCTGGGTGCTCCTGTATTGGGTGCATATATATTTAGGATAGTTAGCTCTTCCTGTTGAATTGATCCCTTTACCATTATGTAATGGCCTTCTTTGTCTCTTTTGATCTTTGATGGTTTAAAGTCTGTTTTATCAGAGACTAGGATTGCAACCCCTGCTTTTTTTTGTTCTCCATTTGCTTGGTAGATCTTCCTCCGTCCCTTTATTTTGAGCCTATGTATGTCTCTGCATGTGAGATGGGTCTCCTGAAGACAGCAAACTGATGGGTCTTGACTCTTTATCCAGTTTGCCAGTCTGTGTCTTTTAATTGGAGCATTTAGTCCATTTACATTTAAGGTTAATATTGTTATGTGTGAACTTGATCCTGCCATTATGATATTAACTGGTTATTTTGCTCATTAGTTGATGCAGTTTCTTCCTAACCTCGATGGTCTTTACATTTTGGCATGTTTTTGCAATGGCTGGTACCGGTTGTTCCTTTCCATGTTTAGGGCTTCCTTCAGGGTCTTGTAAGGCATGCCTGGTGGTGACAAAATCTCTAAGCATTTGCTTATCTGTAAAGAATTTTATTTCTCCTTCAATTATGAAACTTAGTTTGGCTGGATATGAAATTCTGGGTTGATAATTCTTTTCTTTAAGAGCGTTGAATATTGGCCCCCACTCTCTTCTGGCTTGTAGAGTTTCTGCCGAGAGATCTGCTGTCAGTCTGATGGGCTTCCCTTTGTGGGTAACCCGACCTTTCTCTCTGGCTGCCCTTAAGATTTTTTCCTTCATTTCAACTTTGGTGAATCTGGCAATGATGTGTCTTGGAGTTACTCTTCTGGAGGAGTATCTTTGCGGCGTTCTCTGTATTTCCTGAATTTGAATGTTGGCCTGGCCTGCTAGGTTGGGGAAGTTCTCCTGGATGATATCCTGAAGAGTGTTTTCCAATTTGGTTCCATTTTCCCCCTCACTTTCAGGCACCCCAATCAGATGTAGATTTGGTCTTTTTACATAATCCCATACTTCTTGCAGGCTTTGTTCATTTCTTTTTCTTCTTTTTTCTTTTGGTTTCTCTTCTCGCTTCATTTCATTCATTTGATCCTCAATCGCTGATACTCTTTCTTCCAGTTGATCGAGTCAGTTACTGAAGCTTGTGCATTTGTCACATATTTCTCGTGTCATGGTTTTCATCTCTGTCATTTCATTTATGACCTTCTCTGCATTAATTAGTCTAGCTGTCAATTCTTCCACTCTTTTTTCAAGATTTTTAGTTTCTTTGCGCTGGGTACGTAATTCCTCCTTTAGCTCTGAGAGGTTTGATGGACTGAAGCCTTCTTCTCTCATCTTGTCAAAATCATTCTCTGACCAGCTTTGATCCGTTGCTGGCGATGGGCTGTGCTCCTTTGCAGGGGGAGATGCGCTCTTATTTTTTGAATTTCCAGCTTTTCTGCCCTGCTTTTTCCCCATCTTTGTGGTTTTATCTGTCTCTGGTCTTTGATGATGGCGACGTACTGATGGGGTTTTGGTATAGGTGTCCTTCCTGTTTGATAGTTTTCCTTCTGACAGTCAGGGCCCTCAGCTATAGGTCTGTTGGAGATTGCTTGAGGTCCACTCCAGACCCTGTTTGTCTGGGTATCAGCAGCAGAGGTTGCAGAAGATAGAATATTGCTGAACAGCGAGTGCACCTGTCTGATTCTTGCTTTGGAAGCTTCCTCTCAGGGGTGTACTCCACCCTGTGAGGTGTGGGGTGTCAGACTGCCCCTAGTGGGGGATGTCTCCCAGTTAGGCTACTCAGGGGTCAGGGACCCACTTGAGCAGGCAGACTGCCCCCTCTCAGATCTCAACCTCCGTGTTGGGAGATCCACTGCTCTCTTCAAAGCTGTCAGACAGAGTCGTTCGCGTCTGCACAGGCCTCTGCTGCTTTAGCTGAGCCCTGTCCCCAGAGGCGGAGTCTACAGAGACAGGCAGGTTTCCTTGAGCTGCTGTGAGCTCCACCCAGTTGGAGCTTCCCAGCGGCTTTGTTTACGTACTTAAGCCTCAGCGATGGCGGGCGGCCCTCCCCCAGCCTCGCTGCTGCCTTGCGGTTAGATTGCCACAGACTGCTGTGTTAGCAAGGAGGGAGGCTCCGTGGGCGTGGGACCCTCCCGGCCAGGTGTGGGATATATTCTCCTGGTGTGCCGGTGTGCTTACAGCACAGTATTGGGGTGGGAGTTACCCGATTTTCCAGGTGTTGTGTGTCTCAGTTCCCCTGGCTAGGAAAAGGGACTCCCTTCCCCCTCGCGCTTCCCAGGTGAGGCGATGCCTCGCCCTGCTTCAGCCCCAGTACCTCAGTTGAAAATGCAGAAATCACCGGTCTTCTGTGTCGCTCGCGCTGGGAGATGGAGACTGGAGCTGTTCCTATTCGGCCATCTTGCTCCGCCCGTGTTCATACAACTTTTTTAGGAATGTTCATATCTGTCTATTCATAATAACCAAAACCTGAAAACAATCCCTAAAATCCACCGATAGGTGAATGGATAAACTAGCAATAAAAAGTAAACTATTAAAGCAT
>NW_022308398.1:0-1028 GCF_002776525.5 Piliocolobus tephrosceles
TATGCTTATGTGAGTAAGATGAAAAGCACATACAACGCATTCTTCAGTTTTAAATATATATATATATATATATTTTTTTTTTTAATAAAATATTTATAATATTGTGACAAATGTACATACCAACATACCCATATACATTAAAAAAAAATAAAAATAAAAATAAAACAAAATAAATGAATTGAGTAAGTTGAACTGAGTTAAAACAAAAGATTCAGTGTAAAAACAGTAAGTAGGTATAAACTGAAAGAAATTTCTCATTTTAAGAAATTTCCTTTTTCAAAAATAGTATACCTATTTCAGTTTAGACAATATATACATATGAAAATATGCATAATTTTTTAACATATACATATATATATATATATATATATACTTTGAAGTATTTTTCATAACTAACCACAGCAGTTTCGAGTGTGCTACTTGTTGCTTATAAAAATTTAATTCAGCTTGTACATTATTACTATTTAAAAAAATAAATATTAAGATTGTTAAAGAGTATTTAAGTAGTTCTGTATTATTATAAATATGCTTAAAAAATGAAAAAAAAAAAAGAAGATAAAAAAGAAAGCGCAGGCGATAATAAAAAAGAAAAAAGTAAAACAGATGTTATTTTTCTGCAGAATACCGAAAAAAAAGTTGGCACAAATGTGAATAATGATAAAAAAGAAAAACACAAAAATAATAAAAAGTTGAATGAAGATGTACAAAATAATAGAAAAGACAATAAAGAGAAAGTTAAAAAAAGTAGTAAAAAAGAAAAAAAGAAAGAGCTATTTAAAAAAAAAGAGAAAAAAAAAAAAGAAAAAAAAAAAAACAATATTACAACTGTCAATGTAACGAACAAAAATATAAAACATAAAGAAAGTACTGAAAATGTATCAAATATAACAGAAAAAATATATTCTAAAAATACAAGTAAAGATTTGAACAACTCGGTTGTTCATTTTTTAAATAATAATCCGCCTATAATTAAGCCTAAACGTGATCATAAAGAAATGGAACAACAAGAAAAAAAAAAAAAAAAAAAA
>NW_022308399.1:0-5249 GCF_002776525.5 Piliocolobus tephrosceles
GGTCCCGGCACAGGCTGTATTCTTGCACATTCCTTCAGACTCTGCCTCCCACACCTCCTAAGGCTCTGGGGACCCCCTATCCCTGACCCTTCTGGAATGTTGGGGCCCTAGTTGCCCTGTTTCTCTTCCCTGGCCCCCCTCCCTGCTCAGCTGTTTGCCATCTCCTTGCCCACTTCCCGCTGATGTGTGTTGGGGCTTGGGGACATAGATACCGCCTCGTGGATGTGATCAAGGTCATAGGCACAGCCTTTCTTTTCTTTTTCTTGTTCTCCTTGTTGGGGTGGGGATATTTTCAAAAGGAAGGGGCAAAGGTATTGTACTATTTTGGGGTCCCTACACTCTTCTGCATCCACATCCTTCTGTTGTGTTTATGCTGCTAGACCTAGGAACTTAGGATGAGCAGGTCTTGGCATCAGACTTTGTTTGTGTCAGCAGAATCCTTTCTTTGAAAGAGAACAGATGCAGAAACAGATCAGAGGGTTGCTGCTGCGGTCAGTGCTGGGCCCAGAGCCAGAGTCCTTCCTCCTCCCCTGCCCATCCTGTGGACCCCCAAAGCCTTAGGAAGGTCCCTGGGGCTCCTGGGACACAGCTCAGAGGTTCCTGACTGGTGTCACTCCTCTCTGTGAGGCTTGAATTCTCTCCCTTGCATTCCGAAAGTGGGTCACACTGGGATACCAGCTTTGTCCAAACCTCCCTGCCTCTGAAGTTAGCCAAACCTGAAAGCAGGTGCTTGTGCATGTGTGTATACACAGCAACTGCAACCACAGCAAGAGTGTCCATTCACCCAACACAGACACCCACCCTGTGCCAGGCCCAGCTGGGTCACCTGGGAGAGGGCGAAGGGTAGGAAGCACTTCCAGGGGAGGTGCTGAGTGAGGCAGGAGGCCGCAGGCACACACGTCTGCCCTCTGGCACATGCAGGAAGGTGCTGGGAATGCAGGGAGCTTCTCCCCAGCAGACCATGATGCACTCCGCCTGTTATCTTCTAGCAGTGTGCTCACTGGGTTTGGCACTGCCCCTAATCTGGTACCTCCCTTCCTATACACATCTGTGATTTCAGGCAGATAAGTGTTATGAGTTTGGCATTCCAATGGGATCGGTAAGAACAGAAATCACAGATCCATTCTGGGATAAATTGCTCCCTTCGTTCTGAGCGGTGATTTGATTTTCACTGAGGTAAGTGGATTCTTAAGGCAGTGATCCTCAGCTCCCAGGGCCTACAACTTCACAGAAGGTGGCTCATTTTGAAATGAAAAATGCAGGGGTGCAAGTCGGGCAGAAAGGGCCTGCCATTAGCCAACCATGTGTCCAGCACCACATCACCCTTGCCTGGGCCGGCCTCCCCTCTGCTGCCCATGCAAGGCCTGGGGAGGGCAGCCGGACCGCCTGGGTCTAAGCCCTGGCTTTTCCTCTCAGAGGAAACCTCTAGACACTCACTGGCCTGACTGCGGGAGCTGGAGGGGCTGAGACGTCATTCCCCGCTCCACAGCTTAGCTCAACCTCCCAGGTGCCCCACCCCCATCCCTCCCTTCCCAGAGAACCAGTTCTTCCTCGTCCTCATAAGCGCTCCTAGGACACTTGCCAAGTTCTATCAGTTTGGGGGTTCTCTGGGGCAGCCATCCCCAGATCCTTGCTCCGCCTATGAGCCACCTCCCCTCTCCTCCTCACCCCCGTGCTCCCCGTGTGGCGTCGACCCCCGAGGCAGGGACCGTATGAGTTTTGTTCACTGTCTGTACTCCCTCTGACACACCGGAGGTTCTGGAAAAGCTTCTGCATGGTGAAGGAGCCACATGCGGTTTGGCCGGGTGCCCCGGGCCTCCTCTTCATCGTCACGACCACCCTGCCTTCAGGGGGGAGCCCAGAACTCCAGGAAACTGACCACCTCCCCAAGGCCTCCCGCGCATGGATGGGTGGAGCTGGCTCTAAGTCCACACTCAGTGCTTTCCCCTGCGCCCTGGAGCCTGGCTCGGTGCCACCGGGACTTGTTTGTGGAAGTAACACGTGAACACCTGGCGAACTCCATGGGCTGTGCGCGCGTGCGTCTTTGCCAACTCAGTGGCCCCACACGGCAACCCGAGGGCCAGTGCAGAAAGCACAGGAGAAGCCACCACGGGTGCTGCAGGACCTCAGGCCGGGCGTCCATCCTCCACCTGTCCCTCTGCTGTCCATCTGTGGGTTCTCCTGCAGATGCCATGCAAGGCTGGTCCTTCACAATGGCCCCGGCCCTCAACTCAGTGGTCAGGAGGGTTCCCACCACGACGGGGCACAGCGGCAGTCAGGGTTCCCTCAGGTCCTCAGGCTGCCTTTGCAAATAGGTCCTTGCAAAGACCCTATTTCACATTCACAGATACTGGGAGTTAAGACTTCAGCATCTTTTAGTGGGGACATGATTCAACCCATGCATCTGGGCCTAGGAATTGGAACTGCCCCAGTGAGCTGTGCCCTGGGCACTGTGCAGTTCTGGGGGACACAGCCCTGACAGCCGGAGCGGGGCTCTCTGGACACAGAGCTGTCTGGGATCCGCTGAGGCAACACAGGAAGGACTCCGGAGTTCACCTGGCTGAAACCCGAGAGCCGTCAGTGACAGCAGAATCCAGAGGGAGCCTACATCTCCAAGCCAGGTCCGGAGCTCTTCCAACAGGATAGCAGTCTTGTCAGGCACTCTGGGAGGCCGAAGTGGGAGGATCACTTTGAGGCCAGGAGTTTGAGCAGCCTGGGCAACATAGCAAGATCCCTATCTCTACAAACAAACCAAAAACCTCAGTAGCATCTTGGTTGTTTTTTCTCTTCTGTCAGATATTTTGGTAATAGTGATCTTTTGATTTTACGTTCCCCTTTTTTTTTCATGTAGAAGTCTCTATGGCCATTTCATCTTGTGAATTAACTGAGTTTCCAAAGTGAACTAGCTGCATGTTAGAACCAGGACTTTTTTGAGCCCTTTGAAGCATGCTGGCAGGCGTCATCGCCAAGCCCCAGGGTGGGTCACATTCCTGGATGGTGGAGGCAGGGGTTGCAGGGGTCCCCCATCTGCACATTGCTCTAGGTCTGATGTGATTGCTCAACTCCTCCACGAAACAGGGGCCATGTTTGTCCTCGTCTGGGGCAAACTGCAGTTGGAGAGGCTGGCCTCCTGTGGCTGTACATCCAGAGCTGGGCTTAACTGGCCAGGGGGAGAGAAGGATGCTTCTCTCTTAATAAAAAGTCCCCAGGGGCTGGGCACGGTGGCTCACACCTATAATCCCAGCACATGGGGAGGCTGAGGTAAGTGGATCACCTGAGGTCAGGAGTTCAAGACCAGCCTGGTCAACATGGTGAAACCCTAATCTCTACTAAAAATACAAAAATTAGCTGGGCATGGTGGTGCATGCCTGTAATCCCAGCTACTCAGGAGACTGAGGCACAAGAATTGCTTAAACCCAGGAGGCGGAGGTTGCAGTGAGCCAACATTGTGCCACTGTACTCCAGTCTGGGCGACAAGAGTGAAACTCCCTCTCAAAAAAAAAAAGAAGAAGAAATAAGTCCCCCAGCCATCTCTCCTCCCCGGCCAATGTCATCCTTTCCTCACAAGCCCTTCCAGAGCACAAACACACAAGCCCGTATGTTTGTCTTCTTTTTTCATAGATGGTAACAAGCTCTGCATACTGTTGTGTAGCTTCTCTTTCCACATAGAAATACACCTTGAAGATTATTTCTTGTGAGTACGTAAGATGGGCACCTGAGTAGTTTGCTGTTACAGACCACGTAGGCAATGGCCGCCTGCAGAGATTATTTGCACTGGTGGGAGTGTCATCCGATGTTTCTGGAAGTGGGATGGCTGGGTCAAAGTGAATGTGTGTTAGTAATTTTGAAAGATAAAGTCATAAAGATAAGTAAAAATGCCTGGCATCCTGGCTCACGGCTGTAGTCCCAACACATTGAGAGGTCAAGGCAGGAGGACTGCTTGAAGCTAGGAGCTTGAGAGCAGCCTGGGCAAAATAGTGAGGCCCCATTTCTACCAAAAAAAAAAAAAAAAAAAAAATTAACTGGGTGTGGTGGTGTGTGCCTGTAGTCTCAGCTACTCAGGAGGCTGAGGTGGGAGGATCACTTCAGCACCGGAGGTCAAGGCTTCAGTGAGCCATGATCACACACTGCAGCCGGGGTGACAGTGAGAGCCTGTCTCAATAAATAAATAAACAAATAATAAATAGATTGATTGATTGATATAGAGAGGATAAGTAAAAACAAAAACACGTATGTACTGTAAAACCTGGGATGCGCCAGGCGTGGTGGCTCACACCTGTAATCCTAGCACTTTGGGAGACTGAGGCAGGCGAATCACTTGAGGTCAAGAGTTTGAGACCAGCCTGACCAACATAGTGTGAAACCCTGTCTCTACTAAAAATACAAAAATAAATAAATAAATAAATAAATAGCCAGGCGTGGTGGTGCACGCCTATAATCCTAGCTACTTGGGAGGCTGAGTTGGGAGGATTGCTTGAACCCAGGAGGTGGAGGTTGCAGTGAGCCAAGATCACGCCACTGCACACTCCAGCCTAGGCAACAGAGCGAGACTCCGTCTCAAAAAAATAACCTGGGATGGAGGCAGAGAAGAAAGGAAGTGGTGGGCAGTGTGGGTGGTCTGTCCTACCTTTCATAATGGAGAGCTGGCGCCTACTGTGTGGGTGGTCTGTCTCACCTTTCATAATGGAGAGCTGGCGCCTACTGTTTGGAATTCACAAACATAGAGTTCAAAGTGGTTACCACTGGGGCTAGGGTAGGAGACATCTTATCTCTCATTCTTCCATGTACTTCAAAAATTATCATGCCCTGTATATATGTTAACTGTGAATGTAAGAAAGTAACATGAGGTGGTGCAGTGGCAGCCATGTTAATGCCGGTTAGTCAATCTTGCATTCAGGCCTGGTGGAGAACCGCCCTGGGGGATGGTTTCGAGCAGAGCAGTTCCTGGTTCCCACAGGTGCCTCATTTTTTCCTGGTTCCATTCAGAACATCATTTACTGCCTAGAGCTAATTCCAGATCCTCCTCCCACCCAGGGCAGTTTATCAAAGGCAAAATAAAGAGGGTGGGCTGGGGACAGTGGCTCACACCTATAATCTCAGCACCTTGGGAGGTCGAGGCAGGTGGATCACCTGAGGTCAGGAGTTCGAGACCAGCATGGCCAACATGGTGAAATGCTGTCTCTACTAAAAATACAAAAAAGTAGCTGGGCGTGGTGGTGCGTGCCTTTAATCCCAGCTACTCAGGAGGC
>NW_022308399.1:8249-13218 GCF_002776525.5 Piliocolobus tephrosceles
GGGGGTCCTGTGTATTGGGGTGTTTGGGGGTTAGGAGTCCTGTGTATTGGGGTGTTTGGGGGATCCTGTGTATTGGGGGTTTAGGGGTCCTGTGTATTGGGGGTTTGGGGGTCCTGTGTATTGGGGTGTTTGGGGGTTAGGAGTCCTGTGTATTGGGGTGTTTGGGGGTTTGGGGGGTCCTATGTATTGGGGTGTTTGGGGGTCCTGTGTATTGGGGTGTTTGGGGGGTCCTGTGCATTGGGGTGTTTTGGCGAGCCCTGTGTATTGGGGTGTTTTTTAGGCTCCCCAGGTGAGTTGAATGTGCAGCCAGGGTGGGGATGCTGACATTCCCACGGGGAGGAGAAAGGGGGGGCTAAGTGAGGTTTTCCCCAGAATCTCTATGATCGAGTTGATTTCAGAACAAACAGCGCTGGTGGAGGATACGGGGATGCATCCGCTGAAACCTGGCCTCGCCTGGGACATGAACTCAGAAACCGCGGAGTGAAACGAAGCTTACATACGTGTGGTCAAGGCTGTTGACAAAGACAAAAGAACAAAATATTTACACAAGAAACAACAACAAAAAGAAAAAGAAGAAGAAAGCAAACATGGTGTCATGGAACTGCGGAGTGCATTTTTGCTCAAACAGCCCTGGGGAGATGGACTGATTTCCGGAACGCCTCTCCTTTGGGCGTCCTGTGGCCGCCTTTCAGGAGGAATCTGGATGTTGGTTTCCTCTGGTCTGTGTGTCCTTCACACAAGCTCAATGAATGTCGAGCCCAGTGGTGGGGAGGGGTCCCGGGGTCCCTGTTGTCTGCCGAGGCCCTCTCCAGGGCCACTGGGTTACACCTGTTTGTCACCAGTAATGACTCCTCTTGGAGCCCACACAGTGGGAGGCACCCACGCTGCTGCCTTTTTTAATGGAGAAAACCTGTGGCCTCGCTGGGGGCTTGCCCAGCATCCTGGAGCCGTTCCCAGCTGGCCAACCTCTGCTGTCACGGTCACTGATTCCCTGCCCTCCACCCCCAGCCTCCTCTCCGGTGGGATGAACGAGTCCCCCCACCCCAAGCCCTGATGGAATGATCTGTGCGTGTTGCTCAGCTGAAACCTCCAGTCCCCTGAGAACAGCTGTGAGACACGGCTTCCCTCTGCAATGCCACTTCCGGGCACAGCCTGGGCTGGACACAGCCCGGGACGGGGACTTCCAAGGGCTTCCTCCGGCAGCTCAGGGCGCTCAGCTGCCAGAACTCCTGGCTCGGTCCCCAGGCCATTTCCCTCTTGAACTTCTGTCCCCAAAGGTTTGGTCTGCAGCTGTTCAGAGGTGGTACCTGGGCACCTTCCTCTCCCACACTGTTCCTAGAGATTTGGCTGTGTCCACCGACTGTTCCAGAAGCTCATCTGGTCTCTTTACAGCCTCCTGTGTGAAGCCTCTGTTTCTGCTCCTGCAAAAGGGAAATGACCTCCCTAGATGGCGGGTGTCTGGTGAGGTTGTGGGTGTGGAAGCGTTTCTATGACATGTCCAGAATAGACAAATCTGTGCAGACAGAAAGTAGGCGAGTAGTTGCTGAGGGCTGGGGTGGGGAGATGGGGGGTGACTGCTAAAGGACGTGGAGTTTCTTTCGGGGGTGATGGGAATATCTGGAATTGGATAGTGGTGATGGTTGCTTAATTTTGTGAATGTACCAAAACCCACTGAATTATGCACTTGAAGTGGGTGAATGGTACGACACACGAATTATATCTCAACAAAGCTGTTTAAAAAAAAAAAAAAAAAGCATGGGGTGTTGAGCCATTTTCCTACAATGGGATCAGTGAGCTGAGATAGCACCACTGCACTCCAGCCTGGGCGACAGAAAAAAAAAGGCACATTCCTCACCAGCTGGTCCTTTTGGCTCCGAGACTCCTTCCTCTATTGAGGAAGCTATTTCTCTTTCTCTTCTCTTCTGCCCTTCTGCCTGTTAAACCTCTGCTCCTAAACTCCTTGTGTGTGTCCGTGTCCTAAATTGTCCTGGCAGGTGACAACAAACCCCAGGTTTATGCCCCAGACAATGTAGCCACTTCATGACCAGCTGGGCAGTTCCTGACGGCCCCAGGAGCCACCCAGGAGACAGAGCTCATGTTCTGAGCTGGGAAACACAGGCCTGGGGACGAGGAAGGAAAACCAGGGTGGGAGGTTTGGGAAAGAGAAGGGCCTGGCAGGGAAAGCCGGATGACAACACGCCCAGAGGCCAAGGGGCCAGGTCCTCTGAGGACCACCCTGGCAGAGCTTTGTGGCTGCTGCTGCAAACAGTTGTGCCCTGTGCCCTGTCCTTCTCTCCAGGTCCACCCCAGGATATGTCCCAGACTCCACACTGTCTTCTCAGCTGTATGGGGCCCTGGTGCTATGCCTGGTCCCCTGGGCACGTGGCAGGAGCTCTGAACAGCTCCCGAATTCTACTTCTCTCTAAGGAGACTGGGCAGCCTTCAAGCAGGCCACTTCTGCCTCTCTCCTGAGGGTAAGCTCAGAAGGTCAGAAAGAACTTGTTACTGGCCCAGCACAGTGGCTCATGCCTGTAATCCCAGCACTTTGGGAGGCCGAGGCGGGCAGACTACCTGAGGTCAGGAGTTCGAGACCAGCTTGGCCAATATGATGAAACCCTGTCTCTACTAAAAATACAAAATCAGCCAGGTGTGGTGGTGTGCACCTGTAATCCCAGCTACTCGGGAGGCCGAGACAGGGGAATCGCTTGAACCCAGGAGGCAGAGGTTGCAGTGAGTCGAGACTGCGTGACTGCCCTCCAGCCTGGGCAACAGAGTGAGACTCTGTCTCACAAAAAAAAAAAAAAAGAAAAGAAAAGAAAAAGAAAAGGGAGGGAAGGATCTTGCTTCTAGAATGAAATCTCAGAGTACAAAACCCAACACCAGTGGCTTAGGGCTACTGAGATCAAGACTGGTGTGGACATCAGAGCAGCTCAGATGGAAGGGCTTTGCTCCCTACTATGGTAAGGTGCACTTAGAGGCTGGTGACACCTGGCAGACAGATGCAGGGGGAAGTCACACACAAAACCTGGGTTATGGGACTCGGTATCAGGAACATTCTCCCTGGATCTTAAACCTCAGCAGAAGGATGTGGGCCTTCTGGTGAGTGCTTTGAGGAACCACCATCTGAACACACACAGGGGGCTGTGATATTCCAAGTTTCCAGAGCCACCCACCTGGTGCTGCATTTCACAGACGGAGGCCTGGTTGCCCTTTCTGTTTCCCATGACCGTCATGTTCCGCACGCATTCTTCCCGTGTGGGACCTGGCCTGCTCCCAGAGCAGGTGTTTGCCTCACTGAGCAATGCAGAGACAGGCCTCGAGCCTGCCCGCCAGCGCCGTCACTGGCTGTTGGGGTGGCGTTTTATATTTGGCATCGATATCCCTTGGGACTTGGATAGAGCGCTGCCTCCTGTCTGACTATTCTTTGGCTATTAAAAACAGAGCTGGGGACCAGGCGCAGTGGCTCACGCCTGTAATCCCAACACTTTGGGAGGCCAAGGCGGGTGGATTGCCTGAGGTCAGGAGTTCGAGATCAGCCTGGCCAACATGGGGAAACCCTGTCTCTGCTAAAAAATACAAAAATTTAGCCAGGCGTGGTGGCAAGCGCCTGTAATCCCAGCTACCAGGAAGGCTGAGGCAGAAGAATCACTTGAACTTGGGAGGCGGAGTTGCAGTGAGCCAAGATCATAGCTTTGCACCCCAGCCTGGGCAACAAGAGCGAAACTCCACCACAAAACAGAAACAGACAAACAAACAAACAAACAAACAAGAGCTGAGCTGGGCAGAGTGGCTCACGCCGGTAAGCAGCATGTTTGGAGCATGCAGGAGAGCTGCAGTGTGGGGGAATGTGGTTTTCAGAATGGAGGGTGGCATCGTTTCTTCATTCCTCGGAATGGAGCTGGGGCTGCTGTCCTGGTGTGCCCAGGATTATCCTGGTTTGGGCAGGGGCCTAGCATTCAACCTGGTGGCTTCAGCCCCCAGCACACCTCCTAGAACCCAGGAAGCTCTCGACACATGTCTGTGGGATGCATGATGAATAAGCCACCCTACCTCAAGAATTGTTGATGACTCGGTTTCCTAAGAGAGTAAGATTGACAAATATTTATCACTCAGATCGGTACTGGTCCTCGCTTGGCAGGTAAGTCAGAAGGTTACTTCTGCACGCAAAATAAAGTGGAGACTGGGCACAGTGGCTCACACTTGTAGTCCCAACATTTTGGGAAGCCAAGGTGGGAGGATTGCTTGAGCCCAGGAGTTTCAGACCAGCCTGAGCAACATGGCAAGACTCCCATTTCTACAAAAAAAAAAAAAAAATTAATTACCCAGGTGTGGTAGCATGTGCTATATATAGTCCCCGCTACTTGGGAGGCTGAGGCAGGAGGATCACTGAGCCCAGGAGGCAGAGGCTACAGTGAGCCATGATCATACCACTACACTCTAGCCTAGGTGACAGAGTGAGACCCTGTTACAAAAAAATACAGAGGAGCTCTTGCCCACATTTGTCTCTTCTTAGGGTCATGAAACATTTGCCCAGTTAGGTGGATCCATTATGGATAGATAAATTATATTATCGGATTTTAATCAAAGTAACTGTTCTAAAATGGAGAAGTAGCTTCAAAAGAACACAGCAAAAAAGAAAAAAAGTCCTAAAATGGAAAATAATCCTAACATACAGGCCCCAGTGAACAACAGGGATGGTTTACAAAAATTCTGATCTTTGTCTCCAGTTCCTGGCACAGAACTCCTCAAACTTTTGGACTTTCCTGAGTGACAGAAGTGTCTTCTTTATGCTAATGAATGATGGGTCCTGGGGGAATGGGGCACTGAGATGGTTCCCGGCTGGGGCTGGACACCAGCAAGACCAAACCTTGGTTGGAACTTCCAGCACCCCTAACTGATGGGATTCAAGGAGACTCCGAGTTAGTGAACGCATCCGCACACCAGCAGGGCAGCACGCCCCTGTGTCCAC
>NW_022308400.1:0-14557 GCF_002776525.5 Piliocolobus tephrosceles
GTAGGAATCTCACTATTTCCTCCAGGTCTCAGTAATTGTAAAATTAACCAACTTCTTCTTCCAAGATCAAATGGTCTTTGCCTTGAAAGACTACTAATAACATAATAAATTGTACAAATGACTTCCTTTAAGCAAATTACTCTCAGTAAATTTCTTACCTTATGGTTAAGATCATTAGCAATCAAAACTCTTGAGGGAGTGCCATCAAAATATTTACGAAAAGAGAATCAGCTTACCAATTTATTATCACAAGAACTTGCCACTGTGAAATGCAGTATCTAGGATCAAATCTACAGATAAAGCATATTGGACAATTTTTTCCCTGCTGTATCTCTACCCTATTAAGGATAACTGGCTCATATCAGGCACATTTTGTTTGTTTGATACAGGGTGCCTCTCTGTTGCCTAGGTTGGATGCAATGGCACAATCACAGCTCACTACAGCCTTGACCTCCAAGGCTCAAGAGATTAGTCCACTTAGGTCTCCCAAGTAACTGGGATTACAGCCCTGCACTACCACACCCAACTTATTATATTATTATTATTATTATTATTATTATTATTATTATTATTATTTGTAGAGACAGGGACCTTTATGTTGCCCAGACTGGCCTTGAATCCCTGGGCTCCAGTGATCCTCCTGCCTTGGCCTACCAAAGTGCTGGGATTACACCGTGAGCCACTGTGCCTGGCCTTCATATCAAGCACTTGATATGAAGTGCAATTGTGATGTGAAAGTCAGAATAAACGTCTGAATATGAAATTTTGTGTGAGAATAATTCTATGTTGAGGCTGAGAGTTGTATGGTAAGAAATAGTTACATAGTTACATATACAGTGAAAAAAAATTCTAATCAGAGAAATTATGCACACAGATACCTTGAGGGAAGAAAGTGCTTGGAAGGTTTATGTAATTAACTAAAACCATACATAGCTGGATTACAGACATCAAGAACATATTGGGCTGAGGAGGTATCCTGGAGACTTGTCCTGGAGGGTCTTTTGAATCATAATAATAATTTTGTGTTTTACTCTGAGAGTTTGGGAAATTTTCAAATCATTTTAATCAAGAAATGGCATTATGTTTGAAACAGGAAGTGCTCAAGGGTACAATTTTGAAATTCCACAATTATATTACAAAGTTTAAAAATATGTTTAGATGCCAAACATTATAATAACAAAACACTAATATAACTCAACATGAAATTTTAGTTAATGTAAAATATATTGAAGACATCAATCAATGCAGACTTCTGGAATGTGAATTATCTGATGACTTTAAGTCAGAGTTCAAATTTAAATGTGAAGTGTCTCCTCTAGAAGTTGATTTACTGCAAAGTCCACCAAAGGAAGTGATAATTTATATTACAGTTTATAGTATAAATGAATACTATATCAAGAACAAAAAATCAAATATAAATTAAATAGTAACTATTCCACCAATTCATGGGTTAAGTCCTAGCAGTGTAAGAGTTATTGTCCCCATATTCCATCTACTTGTATAATTACCATTTATTTTTGAGATGCATTTTTGTTGACTTTTAAAACACAAGAAAATTACCTATTTTTAAACAGAATCACATCAATATTAAATAAAATTTATTGCCATAATTTTAGCTTTTAGCAAACCATTATAAGCATTTAATAAAATTTTCCTACTATAAAACATGGTCAAATTGGCTCAGAAAAAAACTGTTGAACAGTGTGTCTAATTTTGTTCTAGCATTGAAGAGTCTCAAATGGCAGTCTACACACTTTTAAATTAAATCACATCATTTCATTACAGACCTCTTCATGAAGCAGAGCACCCAAAGTCAGAAGCTTCAACATTTAAGCTGACTGGGATTTAAATTTTGATATGATCGTTGAATACTTGTGTAGCTTCAAGGATGTTACTTGATCTCTGAGTCTCATTTTTTTCATCTGCAAAATAGAGTCAGCAATATTTCAATAATAGGCTCTTCATATCTCAATCAGAAAATTGTTATATATTTTTAATATATAATTTACCTATTATATAAAAGTGCTTAATAAACGTTTAGTATTAGAAAAGATATTTGACTTCTTAATTTTTTAACATTTCTTGAAAAATTCAATAAATTATAGAAAATAATACTCAAATTCTGTTCATACTAATTGAGTGTTCTTTTCATATTTTTTCAGTTCATATATATACTTTTTTGTTTATGATTTCCATGTGTAAACATCTTGCTTTCCTACTGAAATAATGAACTTGTCAAACGAAAGTTTTTTTTTTTTATTTAACAGCAAGAACGGGGAAATTTTATTAAAAATATCTTCCTAATATTAGGAATCACAGTTAACAGCATGCAGCATGTCCATAAATATATTGTTCACAAGAAAAAAATACAAAGTATAAAGTTATTAAAATATGCCTTCTTGTTTTTCAACTTTAAACTGTAGTTGTAATGATTATTTTTCAGTAATTATTTTAAACTAGTTTATTAAGTTTTCTAATAATTTTAAATATCATATATAATTATCTGATCATCAAAACCAGCATTTGAAGTAAAGGAGAAGATAGTGTCAACTATTTTATAAAGAGAGAATGAGTCAGTTTAAAATATTTATAACTGGCCTATGTTGAAACAGCTGGCAATGTGTCATAGTCATATTTTTTAATCTACAAGACAAATGTGCTATAAAATTGCCATATATAAATAAAACTGAAAATTGTAAACTAGATACCAATGCTAAAAAAGAGGTTCCATTGAAATGCTTGCGAGAAGTTTAAATCACTCATCTAGTAAATGACGTATCTCATCACTGATCAAAGTTAAAAATGAGGAAGTGTCTATAATTTTTTTCTGTTTCCAAAGCATTTTGAGACATTTGTTTTTTTCTATTCATTTTTCTGTCTCCAAAGCACCTTGTAGTCTAATGGAAGCTCTTACTATTTTTTCAACTAGGGTGAGACAGGATTGAGGACCACAGACCTGAAATTATTTAAAAAATAATTTATAGAGGAAGAAAGGAATACAATAAGCATCTGATGATATATAGCAGCAAACCTTTTGGACAAGGAGGGATTTCAGGTGATGGGAACTGAAAAAGCCAGGATAGGAGAGTGGACATTGAAATTTGAGTCAAATATAGAGAGAAGATTTCCATAGAACATGAGAAGACAAATTTATATTTTAATTTAGAATGTTAATCTCTCATTTACTGTATAAAAATGTTTGTTGCTTGTTGGAAATAGAATAACAGTCCCCCTAAAATGCCCATGTCCTAATCTGTAGAACCTGTGAATTAATATTTAATTATTTAATTAATATTTAATATTTAATAATCATTACATGGTAAAAAGTAGGCCAAACTTAATCACATGATTAAGCAGAGAATCTTTCCAAGCCAGGTCTAAGAGGGAGGCGTGACTATATGGAAGAGGGGTCAGAGAGATGCAATGTTGCAGGTTTTAAAGATGGAGGAAGAGGTCACCAGCCAAAAAATGTGAATGGTCTTCAGTTATTGTAAGAAGAAAAGAAAGAGATTGCCACCTGGAACCTCTAAAATGCTCTGCAGCTCATGAACATCATAATTTTAGCACAGGGAGAGAACTATGTTAGTCTTCTAACTTCCAGAACTAGAAGATTAAATTTTTGTTATTTAAGCCAATAAGATTTGTTAATTTTTTATGACACCAATAGGAAACTAATACAAGCCAGCCTCTCTTCATTCAGATTGCATCGTTGTCTCTCATTATTACCAGTAGAGGGTCTTGACCATTAGTATTCCCCCTCTTGGCATTTTGAACAAAGAATTGGGCAAAACACATAGGAAAGCAATGAAAGAATGAAACAAAAGCACAGACTTATGAAAATGAAGGTACACTCCACAGAGTGATAGACTCAAACAAATGGCTCAAGACCACTGGTTTCAGAATACTTTCTAGAGGTTTTCCATTGGTTAGTTGGTTACACCTTATCTAAATGAGGGAGTGGCCCACAACCAGTTTGGTTGCAGGAGGTTACCGAGCAGAGGCTGAAATGAAGCTACAAATTCACACATGAAGACTTGGTCTACGACCAGTCTGATTGGTTGTGGGAGGGGACCAGAGATACTTTTCATTTTTCATCTGCAACACAATGCAAAGGGAGTTACTCTGATCCTTTTGTTACTTGGTTGTGGAGAGGTGGAATTTTCCTTTACTCTGATCCTTTTGTTACTTGGTTGTGGAGAGGTGGGATTTTCCTTTTGAAAAGTCAGCATATGGGCCTTAGGGTCCTCCAGACCCTATTCTCCTGCCTCATTATCACCCATAGCAGTGGTTCTTAACCACGTTCAGGTTCTCTCCCCTTGGATAATATGAAGCAAGTTCCAGACTCAAAATGGTATGTATCCACTACTTGACAGAGAATACAGATGCCAGTACAAGAATCCTGTCCTATCATGAAAGACAGTCTCGACAAGCAGTGTTGGAAGATACTCAAATGAAGGTTAGAGAAGAGAGATATAACACCAATGAAAATAATATACATAATAAAAATTGACAAAATGTTCATCAATTAGCACTAGGGCAAATTGTCAAAAGGACCATATGAATAGACTAAATTGTGTACGCCTTAAAAAGACAAACACAAATGTTCTGAAAAGGTAAGGTACTTTTGGCAATTGAATCTACCATCACATGAAGACATCTTTATAATGAATTTAAAAAGCAGATTACTGTAGACCATTAATGTGAGAGTCAGCTTCTAAAACACACATGATTATTCACAAATATATTGTAATCTGTATACCGCAATGAGTTGTGGTATTTATGGTTCTACACTGTCATTAAGAACTTTGATATTGTAGAACCATAAAGACCCTAGATCATAAGTACATGTGTTTTACTTCTCTTAAAGTCCAGAAAAGATGGACTTCAGTTGTTACTAGGTGTAATTGCTTTAAACAGGAATAATGGAAAATTGTTTCTATCAATAGAGAGACAAACTGTACTGACATTTCAAATGTCATTAGTGCTTAATTTATCAGAAGTCATTCTTTACACTGCTTACAACGATTTATGAATTAAAGAAATTTAAATCGCAATTTTCCACTTTTTTATGTGTAAATAATTTCCATAGATTTTCTGTTATCTGCTGAGATATAGTGTCTTCTATAAATTAGTAGCTGAAAGTTTATGCTTTGAAATCATTTCCCATGGTTTTATTCTCTACAAATAAAAGTATACTCTTTGCTAAATCATTTATTTTCATTTTCTAACATTAATATAAACCTTCTCAAGAGGTATGTTGAAGAAATAAGTGCCTTCTCCTGAGAATTCTGAAATCGGCAAAGCAATAGTGTATTTTAAACTTTGAATAAATCAATTTGCAATTAATATATTTGAATATTATTTCAGATAATGGTACCTCATATTTTACTTCACATTACAAAGTAGATCTTGAGTATATTTAAGGGATATTAGAAAGTAAAAATCACTCATGCAAGTAACATTTTGTTTAAGTTTAATATAAAAGTCACTGAACTTAGAATAGTAGAAAAACTGGCAATGAGATCTCTTTGATGTGATAATATAATGTTGGGACAAAAACATTTGCCTGATTAGATTTTCAAAGATTAGAAAGTGAAGAAAGATTTAAATTTCATTTACTAATTGGTTTAGAATACCTGGAAGAAGCAATGTCTTTCATGTTTAAATTCTAAGTTTAAATTACCAAAATATTTCATGTGAAGATGAAGATAATTGGAGAATTTCTGCCTGTGCTCTTGAAACTCGGATAGTATTTCTATTGCCATTTGATTTTTTTTTTTTTTTTTTTACATTTTCATTGGTTTATAGGTATATTTTCACCAGAATTTGTGACTTTTGTTGTATTTTTTCAACAGATTTGATGATGGAAGGAAAAAGATTAACTAGTGTTCTACAGGAAAATTAATAAAAATAACTGGCAATTTTTATAGTATTTTGTTGAAGATAACTATTAAATTTAGAGAAGTAGCCTTATTTTTTGACTTATTTTTCTTTCTAATCTCAGTCAGCAAGGATGTATTTGACAGATATTTATGAGAACAGGAGTCTTTTAAATGGTTTAAGTAATTTTTCACCTCCAATAAAGATTGGGCATCAGCTTTAGTGAGTGATTCCTAACTAAATAAGTATCTACTAACAGATATACACAAAGACAGTATAATGAAATTCATGTTTTTTTCTTTGGGTGGTATAGTCAATGCAATTTAATGATAGAACAGAAATATTTAATGTTAGGAAAAGCTCACGGACTTACCTTTATAGGAATAGTCAACTTCTCCATTTATATCACTAGTTTACTTATGTACTGTGACTACCACAGAGACAGTCTACAGTAGAAAGACTTTTCTGCTTCAACAGCCATTTATCCTCAGATACATGCCTGAATTCACTCGACAAATACCAAGTGCTGGCCACTGAAGACAATGAAGGGAAGTGTTCAAAAGAGAATGTATTTGGTTGACTTGAGGTTGTTCATTTATTGAACCAACAACCCTAGTAGGCTGAGCCTATCAGCATTCAGAGCCATGAAAGTAGACAAGACAGTATTATGTAAGTCACTAGGTTTTTGATCTTAAAACTATTTTCCTATGCAGTAATAAAGGATATATACATTTTAATGCATGTTGTGACTCTTCTATTAGCAAATATCTAAAGTGTTAAAGAAATTATTTTACTTTGTGAATTTTCAGGTAACTATGTAGTCTGTACTTGAATAGATAAGTATTCAGCATTCTTATCTGTGACAAACTGAACTCTAAACAATGAACTCTGAGCAAATAAACAATGATGCCTTTCTCCCTTTCCTTCAGGTATGCAGGAAATATTAGAATGAATTAGCTTTGATGTCCACATTCCTAGCTACCTTCTAAGACACAATCTTGTGTTTTATGAGTGAAGAATAGATGAGACTGGTTCAGACCAGCTTTTGCAGTGAGGCGATAGGTCCTACTACATCCCCAAGAAAAGGCACCATAGGGAATCCTGAGTGCCCGAGATTAACCAGAGGTAATTCACTTCCAGAAAATTATGCTGAGTAGTAAAAAACAATCCCAAATGATTGCAATCTGTATAATTCCATTTACTCAATATTGTAGGAAAATGACAGGTTTATAGAACTAAAGAACAATTGCCTGGGATTACTACATAGGGGTGTATGTGAGATCAAAGTGGATGTGGCTATAAAAGGGCCGCATGAGGGACACTTGTGGTGATGCCCTTAACAACCAGAGAAAGAAAAAGAAAAGGAAAGTAAGTATACTTCAGTGTTTCAAATAGGACAATGTTTTAAATAAATCCAGAGAAAAAAGACAAAAACTATTACTGTTCATGACTGGAGTTAGGTATGTTTTCAAACTGAAGTCAGTTGCAGTTTATCTGAGTGTATAACAGTTTAGATCTTTAATATTTGGTATGTGTTGTTATATAAGAGTTACTTTTAAATTATATTATTGGCTTTGAGATAGAAACTTATATACTTCTGTTAGCTAAACATACAGTAAGATCCTATGTAACATTAACCAATTTTTAAAATGGCAACAGCTTGCAAAACTATAGTACAGGAGCATAATTATATGCAGAATACGTCCATCACCACAAGGGTTCCTCCTGTGGCCCTATGATAGCCACAGAAACTTCAATCTCGCCTATAACTCAAGTGCAGTAACCCTAGGCAGTTGTTCTTCATATCAGGAATTTCATCATTTCAAAAGTGTGGTGTAAATGGAATTACATAGTACAAATCTTTTGGAATTGACTCTATTCACTCAGCATAATTCTCTGGAGACTTAGCCAAGCTGTTGCCTGCATCAATGATTAAATGTCTTTTTTGCTAGTAGTATTCCATGGTGTGGATATACCATGGTTTGTTTAGGAGTTTACCTGTTGAAGGACATCTGGAATGTTTCTGTTTTTTTGACTATTACAAATAAAGCTGCTATAAACATTTATATACAAGTTTTGTGGAAACACAAATTCTCACTACTCTGGGAAGAATGTCTAGGAATACAATGGGTAGTGGATATCATAGTCCAAGGTTTACACTTTAAAGAAACTGTCAAAGTGCTTTACAGAGTGACTATATCATTTTGCATTCCCACCAACAATGTATGTGTGATCCAGTTGCCCACATGCTCACCAGAATTGGTGTAGTCACAATTTTTTACTTTAGTCATTCTGATAAATGTGTAATGATATGGCCTGATAGTTTTAATTTGCATTTCACTCATGGCTAGTGATATTGAACACCTTTTCATGTGCTTATGTATAGCCTCTTTGTGAAAATGTCACTATGCTCTTTGTCCATTTTCTGATCAGATTATTTCTTTACTACTAGAATGTTTCTTCTTTCTGTGTTCTAGCCATTAGTTCTTTGTCAGATATGTTATTTGCCATTATTTCACTGTAAGCTGTACCTTGTATATTGTTCTTTTAACAGTGTCCTGGGCAGAGAAAAAGTTTTAATTTAATTAAATCAAATTTAACAAGTTTGCTTTCTAAGGATAGAACTCTTTGCTTAGCATGAGTTCCTAAAGATTTTCTCCTTTTCCCCAAAAGTTTCATGGTTCTTTATTTTTCCTTCATTTGTTGAAAAGGCTACCTTTTCTACATTGATTGTTTGTGTGCCTTTGTAAGAAATCTGCTGGATATGTTTGTGTGGGTATTTCTCTGGGTCAATTTCATTGAACTTTCCAAAGAAATAATTGTATTTTATTTTTTTAATCTATCATTTTCTTATTTTTCAATTTCATTCATTTCTGCTCTTTGATACTTCCTTCTTCATGCTTGCTTTGGATTTATTTTTTACTCATTTTTTAAGTTTCTTGGGTTGCTTAAATTACTGACATGAGAGTTTTAATCTTATCTAATATAGGCAGATAGTGCCACAAATATGTCTCTTAATACTGCCTTAAGTGCTTTCCACAAAGGTTATATATTGTGTTTTTATGTTCATTTACTTATATATGTTTCTTTCCTTTGTGTTTTTTTCTTTGGCCTACAGATTATTTAGGAATATTGTTTAATTTTAAGTATTTTAAGAGTTCCCTGTTGTTGATTTTTAGTTTGATTTCTCTGTAGTCAGGGAATACACTCTATATAATTTGACATCCTTTAAATGTATTGAGATTTGTTTTATGGCCCAGGATATAGTTTTTCTTTTCTTTTTTTTTTTGGTATATGTTTGTGGACCCTTGAAAATGATAAACTTTTTGCCATTTTTGGTGAATATTCTATAGATGTTCATTAGGTACTCTTGGTTAATGGTGTTCCTGACTCCTTTTATTGTCATGGCTGAATTTCTGTCTAGTTAATTTATTAATTGCTGAAAGAAGGGTATTGAAATCTGCAGCTACTATTGTGAATTTCTCTAATTTCTTTCAAGTTCTATTTTTGTGTCACATATTTTGCAACTCCATTGTTTGTTGCATACATGTATAAGGTTACTGTATGCCCTTGACTGGTTGATGCTTTTATTGTTATGATATATCCCTCTGTGATAATTTTCTTTCTTCTGTAGTCTTCTTTATCTGATGTTAATATAGCCTCTCTGGCTTTCTTTTGATTAATGTTTTCATGGCATGCCTTTTCAATCCTTTAACTTCTAACCTGCCTCCCTTTTTGTATTTGTAGTGAGATTCTTTTAGGCAACATAATATTAAGTGCAGTCTTATTTTTTAGTTCATTCTCCCTATTTTTGTGTTTTAGTCGGTTTATTTAGACTATTTACATCTAAAGTAATTATTGATTTATTTATGCTAACTCCATCATTCAATTTTGGCATTTGTTTGTTTACTATGGTTTTTGTTTCTCTATTTTGTTTGTTGGCTTGCCTTCCTGTATGTTACCCAAACCAAGCCTCACAATTCCATTTCGACATATCTATAGTGTTTTGGAATATCTTTTATGATAGGTACTTTAAAATATTTCTAACATCTTTGTCACCTCATTTTTGACATGTTTTGACTATCTTTTTACACTCATCTTGATATCGTCCTGCTTCTTGATGAGGCAAATACTTTTCCATTGAAACCTGAACATTTTGAGCACTGTGAGACTCGGATCACATGAAAACTTTCTGTCTTACCTGACTTTTTTCTGTTACCATCTGACAAAGGAAAAAGTGAGCTACTTTCTTACTGCCAAATGAGGGTAGAAGTCCAGAGTTCCTGCTTGATCTCTATTATTAATGAGGTCTGTAGTTCCTTTTCTCCGCTAGGTGGTTGTAGGGAGTGCTAGTTCCCACTAGGTCTTACTGATACTGCCCTGGATGGGAGGGTAGGAGGCATGACTTCTTCCTAATGCCCATGTTGCCTTCACTAACACCACAGGGGAGTGGGAGTGTATTATTCTGTTTTCACACTGCTGATAAAGACATACCCAAGACTGGGCATTTACAAAAAAAAGAGGTTTTTGGACTTAACAGTTCCTCATGACTGGGGAGGCCTCACAATCATGGATGAAGGCAAGGAGGAGCAAGTCACATCTTACATGGATGGCAGCATGCAAAGAGAGAGCTTGTGCAGAGAAACTCCTGCTTCAAAACCATCATATTTCATGATACCCATTCACTATCACAAGAACAGCATGAGAAATGAAACTCCTCTATGGTTCTGTCATCTCCCACCAGGTCAATCCCACAACACATGGGAATAATGGGAGCTACGAGATGAGATGAGATTTGGGTGGGGACACAGAGTCATACTATATCAGGTAGCGACTTCATCGCTGTTAAATTGAGGTGAAAGTCTGACCTTTCAATTCAGCCTCCTTTTACATCACTGCCACAGGAAGAGAAAGAGGCATCTATGTTACTGCCTGGCAGGAGTGGAAATGCAGTTTCCTCATGTGGTCTCTGATGACACGGCAGGATGGGGCCTTATTACTGCTCAGCAGGAATGAAAGTCCATGCTCCCCACACAGTCTTCACTGATACACCATGACAACAGGTCTTTGGGGTGCCTTTTTACAGTCTTGTGAGGGTGTAAATTTAGTCTCTCTGATCAATATTTGCTGTTGGGGTAGCAGTGGGACCACCATTTTTTTTTTTTGTAGTGTTTAGCTGTCTTAGGGCCATTATTTCTAAGTGTTTTATGCCCTCCTAGGCTACTCCCTTTCTGGTCTTTTGGCTAGAGAGAACAGGGGTTGTGTATTTGTGTGTGTGCGTGTGTATGTGTACGTGTGCACACATGTGCCCAAAAGTGTTTCCAGGTTATTGGCTTATCTGGCACCAAATCTGGGTCATGTGAGGCAAAGAGAAAACCCAACAAATGCACCACCATTATTCCTGGGGTTCTGAGATGCCTAGTCAATCTTTATCTTTCCTCTCCACCTCAGAATTATTATACATTGGTTTTATATATAATATCCAGGATTGCTAGTTGTAGTTACCTAGAAGTATGGAAAAAACTATGTATGCTTCATCTTTCTATAAGCAAAAGTCTATATAATTTAAATGTTCTGACATAGACATTGAAATATATATATATTTAGCTAGATTGAACAATATGCTCTGGACAATTAGTTGTTCTAATCAGTAATTTGTACTCCAAAGGTAGTAATTTAATAAAATGTTCACACTGTAAGGGCAGCTACTATAAGTAGTTCAGCCATCATTATCTCTGGCAAAGAAAACATCTCAACTTATTCATGAGCATGCTACCCAAGGTTGTGGAAACCCACCTCTTGCATTAGTGTGACCTGACTGTGAGAAATGGAGTCAAAGGAGATCATTTTTGAACTTTAAGGGTTAATGACTGCACTATAGGATTAAGAACTTGCATGGGGCTTGTATCACCTTTGTTTTGGCCAATTTCTCCCATTTGGAATGGGTGCATTTATCTAATGCTTACAGCCCCATTATATCTCGGAAGTAACTAACTTGCACTTGATTTTACAGGCAAGGGACTTACCTTGTTTCAGGTGAAAATATGGACTTGGACTTTTGGATTAATCCTCAAATGAGTTAAGACTTTGGGAAACTGTAGGGAAGGCATAATTGTGTTTTGAAATGTGAGAAAGATGAGATTTGAGAGGAGCTGCAGGTGAAATGATATGGTCTGGTTCTGTGTCCCCACCCAAATCTCATCTTGAATTGTAATACCCATATGTTGGGGGAGGGACTTCCTGGGAGGTGAGTAGATCCTGGTGGCAGTTCCCCATGCTGTTCTGATGATAATGAGTGAGATTTCATTAGATCTGATGGTTTTATAACTCATTTTTTTCCTCTTCACTCTGCACTTCTCTCTCTTGACATCTTGTGAAAAAGGTGCCTTACTCTCCTTCACCTTCTGCCATGATGGTAAGTTTCCTGAGGCCTTCTCAGACATGCTGTACTGTGAGTCAATTAAGCTTCTTTCATTTAAATTTCCAATCTCTGGTATTTCATCATAACAGCATGAAAACAAACTAATACACATGCATTAATTTTTTATTACACTATTACTTGGAAAGTGAAAGGCCTCTACTAGACTACCTGAAAGACTAATTCTGATTAGGAGATTTTTATAGGAAATGTAATAAATATTATAAAGAGGAAAACAAAAGCCTGATGAGTCACTAGAGTTCACTAACAGCCAGCTAGGGGTGAGTATAAACTTTTTTCCATTATTCTCAGAACAAATCTTATTCCCGATAAAATTCTTCAGTAAATTACTTAAGCATTCTATCAGAAATGCCAATTTCTTTTCAGAATAAAGTTGTCAGTCCTGGCCTAGAACAGGTTTCAGACTACCTTTCTTATATTCTTATATCAATACCACAAGGCTTTCTAACTAAAATAGTAGAGATTAGACGATGGTTTTATTTGGAGAAGGAAAGGTCTTATGAAATAGGTTAAAATTTTTAGAATTTGGGTCCCAATTGATGCAATTTGTTGCATACAAGATGTAGTGATTAGCTCAAAAGAATTCCTGGAAACTCCCTTTGAATGAACAAAACGTGAGTCCTATAGCACCTTCAACATGGACTGCTTAGCTTGACTGATCAACCGCCCTGTGTTGAGCCCGTCATTTGGATAATTTCTTAGTTGTCTCAGTCTGACTAATCATGAGCTCAGTCCTGCCATTAAAAAACTATCACATTTGCCTCAGGTCAGTCTTCTATGCAGAGTGACTTAGATGAGCCTGAATGTGGCAAAACTTACAAAAGTGATGGCTACACTGGTTTTTGCCTGTTTTAAGTATATGCATGCTTAGTAGAGTTTGGTCTCACAGTTGCTTTGGATATAATCTATAAGGGAGTTTATGGGAGACACATGAATGCTCACACACGTCTACATATTAGTTTTCACCTATATTTAACAAAACGTATACAATGATGCTGAATTTCAATTTTTCTCTTTGATTTTGCAGCTGAATGTGTCTCAAAGCATATCTCTGTTTAATCAAAGACTGTAATATGATTCTGCTTAGGGACTTTATCTGAAATATCGTATGTTCCTTATTTATTTTTTATTATACTTTCTAGGGTACAGGTGCACAATGTGCAGGTTGTTACATATGTATACATGTGCCATGTTGGTGTGCTGCACTCATTAACTCATCATTTACATAAGGTATATTTCCTAATGCTATTCCTCCCCCCTCCCCCTACCATAAAACAGGCCCCAGTGTGTGATGTTCCCTTTCCTGTGTCCAAGTGTTCTCATTGTTCAATACGCACCTATGCAGTGTTTGGCTTTTTGTCCTTATGATAGTTTGCTGAGAATGATGGTTTCCAGCTTCATCCATGCCCCTACAAGGGACATGAACTCATCCTTTATTATGACTGCATAGTATTCCATGGTGTATATGTGCCACATTTTCTTAATCCAGTCTATCATTGATGGACATTTCGGTTGGTTCCAAGTCTTTGTTATTCTGAATAGTGCCACAATAAACATACGTGTGCATGTGTCTTTATAGCAGCATGATTTATGATCCTTTGCATATATACGCAGTAACAGGGTGGCTGGGTCAAATGGTATTTCTAGTTTTAGATCCTTGAGGAATCGCCACACTGTCTTCCACAATGGTTGAATTAGTTTACACGCCCAGCAACAGTGTAAAAATATTCCTATTTCTTCACATCCTCTCCAGTACCTGTTGTTTCCTGACTTTTTAATGATTGCCATTCTAACTGGTGTGAGGGTATCTCATTGTGGTTTTGATTTGCATTTCTCTGATGGCCAGTGATGATGAGCATTTTTTTATGTGTCTGTTGGCTGCATAAATGTCTTCTTTTGAGAAGTGTGTGTTCATATTCTTGCCCACTTTTTGATGGGGTTGTTTGTTTTTTCTTGTACATTTGTTTAAGTTCTTCGTAGGTGCTGGATATTAGCCTTTTGTCAGGTGAGTAGATTGTGAAAATTTTCTCCCCTTCTGTAGGTTGCCTGTTCACTCTGATGGTAGTTTCTTTTGCTGTGCAGAAGCTCTTTAATTAGATCCCATTTGTCAATTTTGGCTTTTGCTGCCATTGCTTTTTGTATTTTAGACATGAAGTCCTTGCCCATGCCTATGTCCTGAATGGTATTGCCTAGGTTTTCTTCTAGGGATTTTTTTTTTTTTTTTTTTTTTTTTTTTTT
>NW_022308400.1:14657-15152 GCF_002776525.5 Piliocolobus tephrosceles
TTAAGTCTCTAATCCATCTTGAATTAATTATTGTAAAAGGTGTAAGGAAGGGATACAGTTTCAGCTTTCTACATATGGCTAGCCAGTTTTCCCAGCATCATTTATTAAACAGCGAATCCTTTCCCCATTTCTTGTTTTTGTCCGGTTTGTCAAAGATCAGAGGGTTGTAGGTGTGTGGTATTATTTCTGAGGGCTCTGTTCTGTTCTATTGGTCTATATCTCTGTTTTGGTACCAGTGCCATGTTGTTTTGGTTACTGTAGCCTTGTAGTATAGTTTGAAGTCAGAGTGATGCCTCCAGCTTTGTTCTTTTGGCTTTGGATTGTTTTGATAATTCGGGCTCTTTTATGGTTCCATATGAACTTTGAAGTAGTTTTTTTCCCCAATTCTGTGAAGAAAGTCATTGGTAGCTTGACAGGAATTGCATTGAATCTATAAAGTACCTTGGGGAGTATGGCCATTTTCACAATATTGATTCTTCCTGTCCATGAGCATGG
>NW_022308401.1:0-7661 GCF_002776525.5 Piliocolobus tephrosceles
GGGGGGGGGGGGGGGGGGGGGGGGGGGGGGGGGGGGGGGGGAGGAGGCAGGGAGGACGGAGAAAGGAGAGAGGAGGAGGGAGGGGCGTCTGCTTTGTTTCCTCTCCACCCCCTCTGGAAATAAGAGCAGTAAGGACGTCTGTTACATGAAGCAGACGGAACAGGCCCTCATGTGAACCCCAAAGCAAGCTGCAAACATATCGTTTAGTCCCAGCCATGTGTTGGGATGGAGGGGAAGGAGTCCTGGGGCCCTGGGGACGGTGCTCCCAGCAGGGGAAGCAGGCGCTGAGGCTGTGAGGCAGCCACTGTGATGCCAGTGTCTCCACCCAGAGTGGACCGGCTCCTGCCCAGCTGCAGCCCCAGGCTGGGCTCTGAGCAGAGGCTCACCGCAAAGGGTTCCAGCTGGTGGGCCTGGCTCTTGTGGGGGCCCCAGGACACTCCTCCCACTGAGTGGGGCAGGAGCCAGCCTGTTCCAGAGGATCTTGGGGCTGGGAGGGGCTGAGGAATGAAAGGGGGACAGGGAAGCAGGGCAGCAGGTGCCGCTCCTAACAGCTCTGACCGGCTGCCGGCCTCCTCCGAAACCCGGAGCACATCTGTGCTCATCAGTTGGCCGACAGATGGGCCCCGACTTAATATTTTTGGATTCAGTTAGATTCGGGGGCTGATGTGAACCCAGAGCGCAGGTGTGAGAGCAAAACAGCCCCGGGTGGTGGGGGTGGGGGAAGCCGCAGGCAGCAGAGGGAACAAGGCTCTCCCGCCTGAGGCCGGGCGCCCACCCAGGCAGCTGATGGGAGACACTCCGGGTGCCCCTGGGGAAGGAGCACCTCAGGGTGGCTGGAGATTTGGGTAGAAGCCTCTGGAAGGGGCACCTGACACTGTGACCCCTGCCCCCAGTTCACCACGGCTGTGATAAGGAGGTAGCCTGGCTGGGCCGTGGGAGATAAACTCAGAGGAAGGCCAAGCAGGCCGGGCAACTGCCTCTGTGACAGCAGGAACGCTCCCAGCCCCCTGCCCAGTATCTCTCGGGCCACCTTGGGCAGCCTGGGGAAGTTCCCAGGCACAGAGATGGGCCGCCGGATGTGGATTTGTTTGCAGACCCAGAGCCCCAACCCCACCCTGCAGAGGTAATGACCCCGGGGGTGGGATGCGGAGGTGGCCCAGGAAGACGGAGGTGGCGCAGGAAGACGGAGGTGGCCCAGGAAGACGGAGGTGGCCCAGGAAGACGTCCCCAAGGCCGCCCAGCCGTCAGCAGCAGTCCCAGCCCATCCCCCGCCCTCCCGGCCCCGGGTGCTTTCTGCAGAGAACAATTGACTTTCTCTCAGGATACCCTATTATCCCTGTAGGATGGTGGGGAGACTGAGGCCCAGGAGGCCAGGGAGCCCCACATCACAGACACAGTGGGCCCAGGGAGAAGCCACGTGTCTCACCAGGATGCGGAGGCCGCGCCCCCCAGGATCCATGAGGCCACCAAGTGCCTTGGGACCCAGTTGTTTGGGCAGCCTGGGGGATCCCAGTCGCCAGGCTCCTGGCCGCATCGCCGGCTGTGTGTGTAGCTTTGGTCACGGCCTGGAGTCTGGAGTCTTGGAAAAACAAATTCCTAGCCTTGGGCTCCAGTCTGTCCGGAAAGAAAAGACTCAGCATTTACAAACAAGCAAACACATAACACGCCGCCCAACGCCCACGTGTGATCACGCAAGTGCCGTGTGGGTCACGTCGGGCTTCCTGGGCCCGTCACAGGGGCACTGTTCACTCATACCTTCTACAAACACGTACAAAGCACCTACTGTGTGCCTGGTACAGTTCTAGGCACTGGGGACACAAAAGAAACGCAGCCCCCAGCCCTGTGTTCAGATCAACAGGGGCATTTGCCAGGAAGGAGCTGCTACAGGGACCAGGACTGCTACATTGTATTCATTTATTTTTTGAGACAGAGTCTTACTCTGTTGCCCAGGCTAGAGTGCAGTGGCGCGATCTCAGCTCACTGCAACCTCTGCCTCCCAGGTTCAAGTGATTCTCGCACCTCAGCCTCCTGAGCAGTTGGGATTACAGGTGGGCGTGAGCCACCATGCCCAGCTAATTTTTGTATCTTTAGTAGAAACAGGGTTTCGCCACGTTGGCCAGGCTGGTCTCGAACGCCTGAACTCAGAAGATCTGTCTACCTCGGCCTCCCAGAGTGCTGGGATTATAAGCGTGAGCCACCTTGCCCAGCCGCTGCTGCATTTTAAAGCAAAAATGGAGATTTTCAGGGCAAATGTAGAAGTGAGCCTCTTCCGCACTCCTCAGAACAGCCAGGCAAGGAGCACCATGAGTCGGCCGCAGCCCCTAGGCGGGTACAGCTGAGGGTCCCCATCGTAGTGAGGGGACACGGGGCTCCCAGCCAGCTGCCGTCCCCATCCCTCGAAGCTGGGCAGGGGAGAGGGGCAGCCCCAGGTGGAGGGAAAGTGGGAAGGATCCATGCAGCTCCCCAGGGAGGCTCCTCAGAGAAGAGGTGCACCTGAGGTTCCACCCAGGGAGAGGAGGGCTCCTCCACTCTGCAGCTGTGAACTTGCCCCAGGCCTCGGTTGCAAGGAGCTCTCCTACTTTACTGGGTCTAACGGAGCTGCCTGAGGCCCTCCCCAGGACAAGCCCCCTCATCACCATTCTAAGCCTGCTGTCCACGCCTGGGGGTGTTGCTGTCCTGTCACCCCATCCTGAGCCCCAGAGCACAGGTACTGTCACCGAGGCACACACTCAGGGGCCCCGTCCGCCCCTCAGCACAGCACACAGCCTCCCGCCAACTAGAGCTGGGCCCAGCAGCGTTCCGGCCCCACTCAGCCTGGGGGAAGCTCTGCTCTTCCTTCCATGGCCACAGCTACCTTTGTTCCCTCTGAGCCCTCGTCTTTATCCCCCCGAAAGGGAGGGACCCCACAGAACCTTCCCAGCTCCCTGGCAGCCAGGCACGGCCGTGAGACCTGGCTTAGCCAGTCAGCTGAAAGGGGAGAACGGCATGGGGTTTCTGGAAAAGACTTTCCTCCCTGGCTCTTTCTCTTCCTTCCCTGAACACAGTGGTCAGAAGCTGTGACTCTTGGAGCTGCAGCACCCATCTGGGAACCATGAGGCAACGGGCCGGACGACAGCAGGCCTGGCAGAGGCCACAACAGGGCATGAGAGGGAGTGGGCCGGGGCCCCTGATGACGTTGCTGACTCACGCACCCCAGAACCTTAGGATAGGCCCCATGCAGGCCTGTGTTTGTCCATTTGAAGCTGGAGAGGGTTCCCCACAGTGCCCCTGTCTGCTGCTGCTGCACTGGGCCACCTCCCAGGGCTTCACAGCCCAAATCACCCACTACCATGACTGAGGAGGGGTGACTGCAGCTGGGAGTGGTGGGGTTGTGAGGGAGGGGCTTCCGTACGGAACCATCAGGAAGGCCCAGCTGTGGAGAGGGCACAGGAGGGCAGCTCAGGGCTGTGGAGAGGGCACAGGAGGGCAGTTCGCTCAGGGCTGTGAGGACTGAACCTGACTTAGCCTTCAGTTGATGGGACATGGGGAGCCAGTGCTTGTTCTAGCGGGAGGAATCCCATGAGTCCAGGGCAGATCCCCAGGGCGCTAGGGGTCTCTTAGGGTCTCTGGAAGGAGCTGCCATGGGCTGGGAGAGAAGAGCCAGGAATTCTGAGGCTTCTGTGTGGCCAGGAGGGTCCCCTGCCAAGATGACCCTGTGAGCCGCTGTCTGGTTTACCATGCAGGGCCGCAGGTGAGCACCTGGCTCTTCCCCAACCAGGGATAGGGCCAAGAGCAGGAAGAGGGCAGTTACCCGATGCTGCCAAGGCTACAGATGCACACACCCGTCGGGCTGGCACCAGGCCCAAGCCCCTCAGGTGCCCCCACGGCCTCCTTAAGGCCAGGGCAGCTGGCACGGTCTCACCCCACCTGACAGATGGCAGGACGGGCAGCAGCCAGCGAGGGGCTGGCAGGACTCAAGTCTGACCCCTGCAGACACCCCTGGGGGCCCCACCAGGCAGCGCCCCCACTTGAAGGCAGCGCAGCCAGGAGAGGGGCCATATGGCCCCGGCTCCCAGCTCCCACGGAGGCCGCATCTCCCAGCTGCTCTGTGCTGAAAACATTTACATCCAAATACGTCCCAGCACGCCATGTTTTTGCCTCAAGCCAGCCTGGGAGTCTGTCATTGCCACCTGGGAGGTCCCGGTGCCCAGATTAGGGAGGGCCTTGACGTCCAGGACCCTGCGACTGAATCCACAGTGGCTCCGAGACGCTGGCCGTGGCTCCGAGACACTGGCCGTGGCTTCGAGACGCTGGCCATGGCTCCGAGGCACTGGCTGTGGCTTCGAGACGCTGGCCGGGGCCCCGGGACAGGAGGAGCTTTGCACGTGTGGCTGACCCTGTGGGGAGCGCCCCTCCCAGAACTTGACGCAAGCCTGGGCGGTGAGGGCTGCCCTGTGTTGCCCTTCCCCTTGAGGCCCTGCCAACCCTGCAGTCGCGCCTCACCCCTCCTACCCGCACGACTTCGCTCCCCGTCTCATGGTCTGTTTTGCTGTCTGTCCCTGGTGGTGCGGTCAGACCCCCAGCCTTGTACAGGGACCAGCAGCCAGCTCCCAGCGGGCCCGCAGGACACGCATGTGCACGAGACACTGAGTGGATGGGAAGGGGACTGTGAGGAGCCAGGAGCTCCCGTTGCCCTGTGTGGAGCTGAGTGGGTGGGAAGCGGCCTCTGGGAGCTCGTGCTGTGGAGTGGGACCGTCGCCCAGTGCTGACCCCCGGCTTCCCATCCGCAGTATGGGACCAGAGAATAAGAGCAGGCTTGTGCCCCTGTTGCCCTGCATGCAAAGGCCTGTAGCCCAGGGCTGGCAACCACAGAAACATGTTCTCGCAGCTCCGGAGTCCTCAGTCTGAATCCAGATGTCGGCAGGGCCACCCCCACGGAAGGCTCCAAGGAGGGACCTTGTGATGGGATCAGTTCTGCCACAGATTTGCGTGGGGAGGTCCCGATGGGACTTCAGAATGTGACTGTATTTGGAATCAAGGTCTTTCAATAGATAATTAAGTTAAACAGAGGCCAGCAGAGGGGCCTAACCCAGTCCAACAGAGGCTAGCAGGGGGGCCTAACCCAGTCCAACAGGCGTCCCTATAAGAGAAGGAAGCTTGGACTTATGGCGGGGAGCAGTGGCTCACACCTGCGATCCCAGCACTGTGGGAGGCAGAGGCAGGCGGATCACCTGAGGTCAGGAGTTTGAGACCAGCTTGGCCAACATAGTGAAACCTCGTCTCTACTGAAAACACAAAAATTAGCCGGGCGTGGTGGCGGGCACCTGTGATCCCAGCTACTCGGGAGGCTGAGGCAGGGGAATTGCTTGAACCCGGGAGGCGGAGCTTGCAGTGAGCCGAGATTGTGCCACTGCACGCCAGCCTGAGTGACAGAGCAAGACTCCATCAAACACAAAAAAAAAAAAAAAAAGAAAGAAAGAAAAAGAAAAAAGAAAAGAAAATAAAAGTTGGACTTACAGAGCCACCAAGGGCGCGTGCACATGGACGAGGCCACCCACGGAGGCAGCTGTCAGCAAAGACAAGGACACGGACCTGGAAGAAACCAAAGCTCACGAACACCTTGGTCTCGACCTCCAGCCTCCAGAGCGGTGCAAAAGCCGGTTTCTGCCGCGTTCCGGCCGCCCTGCCTCTGATGCCCCTGGCGGCTGCTGGTAATCTTGGCATCCCTCGGCTTGGGGCAGCGTCGCTCCAGCCTCTGCCTCTGTCCTCAGAAAACTTTGGCATCCCTGTACCCAGGGTGTCTTGGTGGCCCCAGCCCCAGCCCAAAACCCAGACCAGCTGCCCACCGTCCGCAGGCACCTGGGTGGGCGGGGCGGTGCCACGGGCCACCGTGCTCCTGGAAAGCTTGTTACTCGCTCTCATGGCACCTGCCAACCGATACAGCTGAACCCAGGGGAAGACGAGCTGGATGCTGAGCCCCGGACCACAGCCACACTCCCACCGCCTGCCTGCTCTGTCCACACAAGCTGGGTGGCCTGGGGATGCTCCAGACACTTGCTGGGCCTCTGTTTCCTCATTTCTTAAATGAAATGTGGGATCATTTCCAAGCTCCCTTCTCTGGTGCTTTAAGAAAAATGGCCATGGCCAGGTGTGGTGGCTCACACCTGTAATCCTAGCACTTTGGGAGGCCAAAGCGGTGGATCACGAGGTCAGGAGTTTGAAACCAGTCTGGCCAACATGGTGAAACTCCGCCTCTACTAAAAATACAAAAATTAGCCAGGCGTGGTGGGTGCCTATAGTCCCAGCTACTCAGGAGGCTAAGGCAGGGAAACTGGTTGAACCCGGGAGGCGGAGGTTGCAGTGAGCTGAGGTCGGCCACTGCACTCCAGCCTGGGCAACACAGAGAGACTCTGTCTCAAAAAAAAAAAAAAAAAAGAAAGAAAAGAAAAAAAAAGAAAAGAAACGAAAAGAAAAGAAAAATGAATGGCCGCAAGTTCCATGTCACTCTGTCCCTGCAGTGCTGGGGCCCCGATCCTGCCCAGACCACCACTGGGCCCTGACTGTGCCTACCTCGTCTGCCTCACTGCTTAAACACCAGCACTTGCCACCCTGAGCCGCGTGGCGGGCTGGCCACCCCGAGGCTACTGCGCTGTGCGGAAGGATGGCCACAGAGGAGGCCACGGGAGGTACTGCCTGCTGGTCCTGCCCCAGCTGTGAGTCTCCAGACACCGGAGCAGGAACAAGACACCCCAGGTTCCCTACCAGACTCCCGACCCGCAAGTGCATACACTCACACACGCTGGCTGCTTCACAGTTTGGGGTTTGTGATCCATTGACAGGAGATAGAACACCTGTGGACTCAGCCTTCTGTGGCTCCCTTGGACGTGGAGAACGGGGCAGCCACCCTGGAGACCAAGGAGGAAGCAAAACTTTAAAGGAAGTTGGACCAACGAGAGTGATGTGGCACGTTACTGGGGAGAGCTGCGTTCTCCGGGGCCACCCGCTTTCTTCATGGATTAATTCAGGATTTGCTGAGTGTCTATTTGCCGTGTGCTGTTTGGGCTCTGGGGCTGCAGCAAGAAATACGACAGACAGAAACGCAGCTGAGCTGACAGCGTCTTACATGACAGCACCCCTTGGTATTTACCCAGACGAATTGGAAACTTGTGTTCACACAAAAACCTGCACACCGGTGTTAAAGCAGCTTGTTCACAGTTGCCAATGCTGAAACATGGAAGCAACCAAGATGCCCTTCAGTGAGTGGAAAGAAGTGAGCTGCCAGGCCCTGAAAAGACACAAAGGGGCCGGGCACGATGGCTCACGCCTGTAATCCCTGCACTTTGGGAGGCTGAGGCAGGCGGATCACTTGAGGTCGTGAGTTCGAGACCAGCCTGGCCAACATGGAGAAACCCTGTCTCTACTAAAGAATACAAAAATTAACCAGGCGTGGTGGCAGGCACCTGTAATCCCAGCTACTAGGGAAGCCGAGGCAGGAGAATTGCTTGAACCCAGGAGGCAGAGGTTGCAGTGAGCCGAGATCATGCCATTGCACTCCAAGCTGGGCGATAGTGTGAGACACCATCTCAAGAAAAAGAAAGAAAGAAAGAAAGAAAGAAAGAAAGAAAGAAAGAAAGAAAGAAAGGAAGGAAGGAAGGAAGGAAGGAAGGAAGGAAGGAAGGAAG
>NW_022308402.1:0-351 GCF_002776525.5 Piliocolobus tephrosceles
CACACCCTACATACACCCACTACACACCTACACACACACCTACACACACCCCTACATACGCACCTCTACATACAGACACACACATACATACACACCCTACATAGACACACCTACATACACCCCTACATATACACATACACCTACACACACCCCACATACACACACACCTACATGTACATACACCCCTACACACACACCCCTACATGTACATACACCCCTACACACACCCCTACATGTACATACACCCCTACACACACACACACCTACACACACACCTACACACACCCTACATACACATCCCCTACACACACCTACACACATATACACCTACACACACCCCTACATACACAC
>NW_022308402.1:451-5813 GCF_002776525.5 Piliocolobus tephrosceles
CTACATACCCCTACATACACACATACACCTACACACACACCCTACATACATACACACACCTACATACACACACCTACATACACACACACACTTATATACACACCCTACATACACACAGATATTACATACACACACACCTACACACACACCTACATACACACCTAGACACACACTCATACACACCCCTACACACACCCCTACATACACACACTCCTACATACACACACCCCTACACAGGCACACACACCCCTACGTACACACACCCCTACATACACACACACACACCCCTACACACCTACACACTGGTCTCCCAGCCTGGGCCTCTCCCCGTGGAGTGCCCCCTCCGCCCTGCAGCCAAGGAGCCCCCAGCCCCGTGTCGGACCAAGGCTTCAAAGCCCCCACTGACCCCACCACCCATAAGATCAAAAGTGAAATTCCTCGGTGGGTCAGTTTGCTTGGGCCACCGTAACAAACTGTCACAGACCAGGCGGCTGAAACAACAGACATTTATTTCCCACAATCCTGGAGGCTGGAAGTCCAAGATCAAGGTGTGGGTGGGGTTGATTCCCCCTGAGGCCTCCTCCTCAGCTTCCAGACGGCATCTTCTCCCCATGTCCTCCGCGTGTCCTCAGGTGATTGTCTTTCTGCGAGCATCTGTGTCCTAATCTCCTCTTCTTAGAAGGACTCCAGTCAGATTGGATCAGAGCCCACCCTAGTGACCTCATTTTCCCTCCATTATCTCTTTAAAGACCCTGTCTCTGGTCAGACACAGTGGCTCATGCCTGTAATCCCAGCACTTTGGGAGACTGAGGCAGGAGGATTGCTTGAGGCCAGGAGTTCAAGACCAGCCTGGGCACCATAGTAAAACCCCATCTCTACAAAAGAATTTTTAAAAATTAGCCAGGCATGGTGGTGCATGCCTGTGGTCCCAGCTACTTCAGAGGCTGAGGGAGGAGGATTGCTTGAGCCCAGGAGGTGGAGGCTGCAGTGAATCCTGATGGTACCATTGCATTCCAGCCTGGGTGACAGGGTGAGACCCTGTTTCCAATAAATAAAATAAAATAAAATAAAAATAAAAAGATTCTGTCTCCAAATACAGCCATACTCTGAGGTCCCGGGGGTGAGAACTTTGGCATATGAATTGGGGGAAGACACAATTTACCTCATGACACTGGACATGAGATCCAAAGGCCTTCACAATCCAGGCACCATCTTCCTTCCCAAAGCCAGATCCCGGGGGCCATGTGGGGTGTCCCAACAGTGGGAAAATTTGCTGTGGTGGCCCCCAGTGGAGGTCCTGGCATCCTTGTCTCCGGAGGTCAGAAATGCTTAAAGTAAGCGTGGGCTGCCCTCCCTGCCTCCTGTCCACTTGAAAGCACACACTTGGCCGGGTGCGGTGGCTCAAGCCTGTAATCCCAGCACTTTGGGAGGCCGAGACGGGCAGATCACGAGGTCAGGAGATCGAGACCATCCTGGCTAACATGGTGAAACCCCGTCTCTACTAAAAATACAAAAACTAGCCAGGCGAGGTGGCAGGTGCCTGTAGTCCCAGCTACTCGGGAGGCTGAGGCAGGAGAATGGCGCAAACCTGGGAGGCGGAGCTTGCAGTGAGCTGAGATCTGGCCACTGCACTCCAGTCCAGGCTACAGAGCGAGACTCCGCCTCAAAAAAAAAAAAAAAAAGAAAGAAAGCACACACTTAGGAGCAGGTTTGGTCCCGGCTGGGGGAGGAGAAAGGTGCCCTGGACCGGGAACCCAAACACCAAGGGAGCAGCAATGGGGAAGAGTTCCGTCCTGGCCCCACACACTGGCAGACCATGCTGGTGCTCCACATGTCATCGCTGTCATAGCAACTCTGCAGGGCAGGAGTTGTGACCCCCATTTCACAGATGAGGAAATGGAGGTTCCTCAAGGATGCAGGGCTCACCCGAGGTCACACTCAGGAGGGAGGAGCTGGACATGGGCCTACAGGTTCGTGTGCCTGTTACGCAGTCACAGACCAATGTGCTGAGGCAGCAGGGTTTGCAGCAGAGAAAGAGTTTCAGGATCACTGGGAGCCAAACCAGGAGATGGGAGGAGACCCTCAAATCCATCTCCCCAAGGAGTTCTGAACTGGAGTGTTTGGGTTTGTTTTTTTTTCTTTTTTTTGGTTGCGTTCCAATAAACTTTATTTATGAACACTAAATATTCCTGTTAATTTTCATGTATCATAAAAGTCTTTTTAAAAAAGCATTTAAAATTATAAACACAATTCCTAGCTCATAGGCCATAGAAAGCAGGCAGCAGGCTGGATTTGGTCCACAGGCCATAGTTGGCTGTCTCTTGTACAGGTTTTTATACGTTATGCAAAGTGTTTCAAATTCCAGAGACTTCGGATACTTTTCTTTTTTTAGATTTCTTATTTAAAATATATATACAATGCAAGTTTTCTTTCTGGATCAATATACTCACGTGAGAGAAAATAATTCAGAAAAAAATATATTTCCTTACTTGAAAAAAAGGGAAAAGTGCCAGGCACGGTGGCTCATGCCTGTAATCCCAGCACTTTGGGAGGCCAAGGCAGACGGATCACAAGGTCAGGAGTTTGAGACCAGCCTGGCCAATATGGTGAAACCCCGTCTCCACTAAAAAATACAAAAATTAGCCAGGTGTGATAACATGCCTAGTCCCAGCTACTCGGGAGGCTGAGGCAGGAGAATGGCTGAAACCCAGGAGGCGGAGATTGCAGTGAGCCCAGATGACACCACTGCACTCTAGCCTGGGTGGCAGGGCAAGACTCTGTCTCAAAAAAACAAAAGGTAGAGGGGAAAACTGTAAAACAAATGTTTCATCTTAAAATATATAATTAGGAGATGTAAAATTAAAGATTAAAATTTTTATTCTATGCAACATAAAATAATATGCATAGATATGGTACCTAATTTATTAGTTTTTACTTTAGAAAAAAAGACAGTGAGAAAAAGGTTTATAAATTTCTCAGTCCCTTTTATAAAAAGTTGCAACTAAAACCAGCCATCACTTACGTGTACAACCATCAGCTCTGAATATAATATTAATTATACCTAGGAACTGGAATTTACCCAGATGAGTTCTGGCTGTTTTTTGAAAAATGCACAATTATATCAGCGAACACTGTGTCTTCCACAATTTGTAACAATTTTGAAAAGAAAACTCCTGCTTCCATAATATAAGGAAACAAGAATACTCTTTCCATAGACATCATCCTATATTAAAAAAACCTGATAGTCTGATTTATCTTTATCAAAGGTAAAATGATTCACATTTGCATGGATTACTCTGATCCTCAGTAGTTCCTAAACACAAAATTTTGCATAAACCTTTATCTGGGTTTTCCAAAGCAAGTATTACACTGGCAGAAGCCCATGAGCTGAAGAAAAAGAAATTGAATATAAAAGGTTTACCGACTTTATCCTTTCTAATTTTACAATAGCTTCAGGTGTTGAGACCTAAGTGGTTTCTGGTGCCTATCCACTGTGAACTTTTAACACTTCTCAGTACCATCTTTTGGTGGTTGCTTTATTTTGCAACGTAGAAGATCCTTTCATCCAACTTCAATCATCTGTTCTTCCTCAGACTTTGTTTCATTATAATAACGAATTTTATAATCTTTAGCAAGTTGAATATATACTTTCTTTTGAGAACCAGACAGATTTTTCCCGTTTTCATTTACAGTCTTCAGCTTTGCCTGCGGTGAACCATCCTTAGCTTCTTGGAGGCTTTCAGCTACATAAATGTTATAAGCCAAACAAGGTCATTTTGGTTTTCCAAGCAGTTTTAACTCTCTCTCTTTTTTACTAAAGCTTTCTTTTTAACTGTTCATGCATGATTTCTGTTTCCAAAGACATAATCTGACTTGGAGTTAGCTGTTCTTGAATTCTGCTTATCTCTTCTTTGTATGCCGGCCAGTCCACCCTATAAGCATCTTCATATATTTTTTTCTCTGAGTTGGGAAGTTCCCTCCAATGCCCAGCGATTCTTCTAATTAGTTCTGTATTTTTTGCATCTGGGTTCTGAGCTTTAAATATGGGTAGTTGTTCTTTAGAAAATCAAAGGTAAGAAGTTACAGGTTTCTTTGGATAACTTGCCAAGGCAGATGAAAACCATTTCCATAAATACACAAAACTGAAGGGGAAGTGCAGTCGACTTCCCAGCTGGTACACAGCTCCGCCCGGACCTTCCCAGGGCACTCAACATGCCCCACATGCTTCGGAGAAATGCCATCGCACCAGCGGACCAGGCAGTGGCCGGGTCCCAGTCTCAGAGAGCTTCCTGGTACAACAGAACAACCCCAGCAACGACAACTCGAACCTGCCTGCGACCCTCTGGAGTGTGTTATCCTGCCCGCCACTCACGAGGCACTATGTCACTCAGGCTGGAGTGCAGAAGCTCGATCTCGGCTCACTGCAACCTCCGCCTCCCAGACTCAAGCGAGATTCTCCTGCCTCCGCCTTCCGAATAGCTGGGATTACAGGCGCAAGCCACCATGCCTCGCTAATTTTTGTGTTTTTAACAGAGATGGGGGTTCGCCATGTTGGCCAGGATGGTCTCGAACTCCTGACCTCAGATGATCCACCCACCTCGGCCTCCCAAAGTGCTGGGATTACAGGCGTGAGCCATGGCGCCTGGCCCTGGACTGGGGAGGGGCTGGATACCTGGGGTCGTTGATGGGTTGAGGGGAGTGTGGAAACGGCATTCTTTCATGAGTCAGTTCCTCATGAGGTTCTTTGCATTAGCTAGCATCAGTTGTTTCATTGCTGACCAGACCCTGAAGGAATATCTCAAAGAGAAAACATTTGGTGATGGTCAAGCTGTTATCTGTAGAGTAGTTAAAGGGAGCTATAGGCCAGGTGCGGTGGCTCAAGCCTGTAATCCCAGCACTTTGGGAGGCCGAGGAGGGCGGATCACGAGATCAAGAGCTCGAGACCATCCTGGCTAACGCGGTGAAACCCCGTCTCTACTAAAAATATAAAAAATTAGCCGGGTGTGGTGGCGGGCGCCTGTAGGCCCAGCTACTCGGAGGCTGAGGCAGGAGAATGGCGTGAACCCGGGAGGCAGAGCTTGCAGTGAGCTGAGATTGCGCCACTTCACTCCAGCCTGGGCCACAGAGCGAGACTCCGTCTCTAAAAAAAAAAAAAAAAGGGAGCTATAATCTAGATTCTACATGATTAGGACAATAGGCAAAACAGCTATGAGGAAGTGAATCCGGCAGCAAGCGGACCCAGTGATGAACGCTGAATTTGCCACAAGCTTGGTGTATTTTCATTTCTCCCCCTCTTGTTCCCTGATTTATTTTATTTATTATTATTATTATTATTATTATTATTATTATTATTATTATTATT
>NW_022308402.1:5823-6580 GCF_002776525.5 Piliocolobus tephrosceles
ATTATTATTATTATTATTATTATTATTATTATTATTATTATTATTATAAGACAGAGTTTCACTCTTGTTGCCCAGGCTGGAGTGCATGCAATGGCCCGATCTCAGCTCACTGCAACCTCTGCCTCCCAGGTTCAAGCGATTCTCCTGCCTCATCCTCCCTAGTAGCTGGGACTACAGGCACCCACCACCACACACAGCTAATTTTGCATTTTTAGTAGAGATGGGGTTTCACCATGTTGGACAGGCTGGTCTTGAACTCCTGACCTCAAGTGATCCACCCACCTTGGCCTCCCAAAGTGCTGGGATTACAGGCATGAGCCACCGTGCCTGGCCTCTGATTAATTTTATAAAGTTTATGGGGATGACCCAGCACAGTGGCTCATGCCTGTAATCTCAGCACTTTGGGAGGCCAAGGAAGGAGGATTGCTTGAACCCAGGATTTCAAGACCAGCCTGGGCAACTGTGAGACGCCCCCCCCCCCATCTCTACAAAAAAAGAAAAAAAATTAGCGGGGTGTGGTGTTATGCACCTGTTGTCCCAGCTACTCAGGAGGCTGAGGCAGGAGGATCACTTCAGCCCAGGAGGTTGAGGCTGCAGTGAGCTACAATTATGCCACTGCACTCCACATTGGGTGACAAAGCAAGACCCTGTCACACACACACACACACACAAAGTTTATAGGGACAGCTTCAAATTTATCATGCACCAACAGCTACATGGGCCACCTTTCTTTTCTTTTTCTTTTTTCTTTTCTGTT
>NW_022308403.1:0-1494 GCF_002776525.5 Piliocolobus tephrosceles
CTAGCCTGGGCGACAGAGCAAAACTCTGTCTCAAAAAAAAAAAAAAATTAGCAGGGCGTGGTGGCGCACCCCTGTAATCGCACCTACACAGGAAGCTGAGGCAGGAGAATCACTTGAACTCAGGAGGTGAAGGGTGCAGTGAGCCAAGTCAAGCCTGGGCAACAGAGTGAGATTCTGTCTCAGGAAAAAAAAAAAAGAGAGAGCAATAATTAGAGGCAAGATAATGTATGAAGACATCTGTCACAACATTGTAAAGGCAAAAACGAAACAAGCAAACATTCAAATTCATTAATAAGGGGCTGGTTAAGTAAATTAGAACACAATGAATTTCTCAGTTTATGTATCTTCTTTACTTTCTTTTTTTTTTTTTTTTTTTTTTTTTTTTTTTGATAGAGACAGGGCCTCGGTCTCTTGCCCAGACTGGAGTGCAGTGGCAGGATCATAGCTCACTGCTCAAGGGATTCTCCCGTCTCAGCCTCCCCAGTAGCTGGAACTACAGGAACGCACCACCACGCCTGGTGCCTGCCACCACACCCAGCCAAATCATTTTTCTTTTAAGCTTCAGGACACTCTCTGGACCCCTAATCTACTCCCTTTCAATCTATCAAATACTATCTATAGAATACTGAAGTTCATTGCCAGGCGTGGTGGCTCACGTCTGTAATCCCAACACTTTGGGAGGCCAAGGTGGGTGGATCATGAGGTCAGGAGTTCGAGACCAGCCTGGCCAAGATGGTGAAACCCCGTTTCTACTGAAAATACAAAAATTAGCCAGGCACAGTGGCAGGCGCCTGTAATCCCAGATGCTCGGGAGGCTGAGGCAGAAGAATCGCGGGAGGCGGAGGTTGCAGTGAGCCGAAATCACACCACTGAACTCTAGCCTGGGCGACAGAGCAACACTCCGTCTCAAAAAAAAAAAAAAAGAATACCGAAGTTCCAAAGGAGGGTAAGCAGGCTGCACAAACAACTTTCGCAGAGTGGATACATAATCAGTGACTTGAAACACCTGCTGGGCACTCAAACTAGGACAAAGGAAAGAGAAATAGAATGAGTATATGCTACAAAAACTGGAGATAAGTAAGATTCCTTACTCATACCCTTATCTCCAGTTCTTGGCACATAATGGGCACTCAGTTTATTGTTAAGTGAATAGGCTGCTGTGGAGAAAGGTAAATAAATGATGGAAAGAATTACAAGGTGATTAACAAATCTGTACACTAAACCCCGGTGACAGGCAATTTATCTCTATAATAAACCTGCTCATGTACCCCTGAACTTAATATAAAAGTTTTTTGGCCAGGTGAGGGGCTCACGCCTGTAATCCCAGCACTCTGGGAGGCCGAGGTGGGGGGATCACCTGAGGTCTGAAATTTGAGATCAGCAGGCTGGGAGCGGTGGCTCATGCCTGGAATCCCAGCACTTTGGAAGCCCAAGGCGGGTGGATCACGAGGTCAGGAGATGGAAACCATCCTGGCTAACACGGTGAAACCCCGT
>NW_022308403.1:1594-2630 GCF_002776525.5 Piliocolobus tephrosceles
GTGGTGGGTGCCTGTAGTCCCAGCTACTCAGGAGGCTGAGGCAGGAGAATGGCATGAACCTGGGAGGCGGAGCTTGCAGTCAGCCGATATCACACCACTGCACTCCAGCCTGGGCGACAGAGTGAGACTCCCTCTCAAACAAAAAAAAAAAAAAGAAGAAAAAAGAAGTTTGAGATCAGCCGCGCCAACATGGTGAAATCCCCATCTCTACTAAAAATGCAAAAAATTAGCCAGGCATGGTGGTGCCTGCCTGCAGTCCCAGCTACTTGTGAGGCCGAGACAGGAGAATCACTTGAACCCGGGAGGCAGAGGTTGCAGTGAGCTGAGATCTTACTCCAGCCTAGGTGACACAGTGAGACTGTCTCAAAAATAATAATAATAATAATAATAACATCAGTAAGAAGCTCACTCCCTAACCCAAAAACCCTCTTCAAATAATCACAATTGTCTATTCTCATCTACCCTGCACCCCATACTCTCCCTCTCCCCACAGTGGCTGAAAGAATGGTGGGGAAGAGAAGAAGAAGAAATTGCCTTAGGCCTTCTCCCTCTTCTACGGTCTCTACCTTTCCACTATTTTCTTTTAAAAACCTTTTTGCTTTTTTTTTTTTTTTTTAGACATCGTCTTGCTCTGTCACCCAGGCTGGAGTGCAGTGGCGCAATCTCGGCTCACTGCAACCTGCCCCTCCCAGGTTCAAGTCATTCCCTTGCCTCAGCCTCCCAAGTAGCTGGGACTACAGATGCGTGCCACCATTCCCGGCTAATATTTTTATTTTTAGTAGAGTTGGGGTTTCACCATGTTGGCCAGGCTGGTCTCTAATTCCTGACCTCAGGTGATCCGCCCACCTCGGCCTCCCAAAGTTCTGGGATTACAGGTGTGAGCCACTGCGCCCGGCCAAAAAGCTTTTTTTGCATGAGCAGGTTTGTTATAGAAGTAAATTACTGCCGGGCGCGGTGGCTCACGCCTGTAATCCCAGCACTTTGGGAGGCCGAGGAGGACGGATCACGAGGTCAGGAGATCGAGACCATCCTGGCT
>NW_022308404.1:0-3207 GCF_002776525.5 Piliocolobus tephrosceles
CATCACTGTCTCTCTATGTCATTTCTAAATAGGGCTATAGTACAACTGTCATCCATTTTCAATGTGCATCAGCTACTGAGTTTATTCATCCATGTACCAATATTTGACTTGTTCCTCCTCTGTCAAGGGACTCCCATGCGGCTGTTTGTGTGATCTGAGGCAATAAGCCAGGAGAAAAGTGGTAGATAATGTGGGGAATCTAGGCTACTTCCTGTACAGACATTTTGTGTCCTGTGCTTTTGTTTGGTAACGAATGCATTACTTACATCCTGCAACTGATTCCTGCTGGTCCAATTCAGCCTATGACTTGGCATGTATGATAAAAGCCAGGTTATAACAGTTCTTTCTACATAGCTAGTTTATGTCCCATCATCAGGCAATCTGTCTGTACAAGTATGAATTTGTATACTAGGAACAGGTTTTTGAAAGGTGTTTAGTTCTCTTTTTCCAATGTAACTTGCTTCAGAACAGTAGAGGTCTATATTGTGATTCTCTACTAGGTCATATATCCCAAATGACAGGACCTCTTAGATCTTAATCTGGGGTTGCTGCAAAGCCTATGCTTACTCTTGACCTCATTCAAAGCTGAGTACGATATGTCATCAAATGTATGAGTTCAGCAGGATTTCTAAGAGCAGAATATGCTTCCTCAGGAACCCAAAAGAGGTCTACAATGTGCCATGCTTTCTTCTTAGTAGTGAGAGGTACTAGACGGAATCATTTGTTTTTAGCTTGAAGGGAACACCATATGCTATTAACTGTCTCCACAATTGTATGTGAGTCCTCCAGCTTTCTCTCTGGCCTGGTTTTGACAGCAATAAACAACTTGGCTTGTATCCTTTCAGGAACGTGCCTTCCCCACTGCTATCATGTAGTGTAGTTCGGCAACTGTATCTCCTACCATCAGCTGTGAACTTTAGAGAACACCTACCCAGGGCTTCTCAGTGATGCTGGTGCCTCTCGCATTAATATGCTCCTTATTGTTTTTGTAAAGGAGGCGTCCACCAGGAACACAGTCATCTTCTGAGTATCCCAATATTACATACTATATCCGCTTTAGTGTATCCAATGTTCAGAACCTTTTGATGTCTTACTTCACTCTGTATCACAGTAGTCTAAATACTTCTATTTTATACTGTAATCCACTGGCTTTTCCAAGTTTCCATTAACCATATGAGCACTGGTTGGTGCAATACCCAAGGTCTTTTCCAGAGTATTAAATTGTATGAACTGGAAGAGGAATCTCACATGAACAAACTTACCTTTATCCAACTTCACATTTCACTGCCCCCCTGCCCTGATTTAACATTCTTGACATTTATTTCCATACATAACACTCCCAGTTCTTGCTTGTGCAAGTTGGCTAGTTCTGCAAGTCATTCAGTGTGCAGCTTTTTTCTTTCATTTAAGGCCTAGAACTTCTCCAACTCCATTATCTTGTGATACAGCCTTACTTAATGATGTTGTAACCAGAAGGTAGTTAGAGGAAGATTAAAACAGTCTCTGCCTTTAAGCACAGGGGGTAGACCTAGCTTTCAACAGGGAGAAGTGGACCATTTCTGCAGGCCATAGAAATTGAAGATTTGAAATGTGTTACCCAGATATTGCTAACTTCATGTTTTGGAGTCCCTTTCCTTCCCAGTCAGTCTTGACATTGAGGTAGCAGACGTGATGAGACTAAGAGTTCAAAATTTGCTGCCATTCTGATTACAGCTTTGAACTGAGCTTTTTCTGCCCTCCCAGTCCAGGAAGTGAGTCTCATTCAGTACTGCCAAGAAACACTTGTGATTTTTCCAAGTAATGTTGAATTGCTGATTATCACTCTCAGCATCTTATTAATAAAATTAATAAATCCTATTAATTATTAAATATAGATTAAATATGTGTGCTCACATAATGAAATCAACAAATTATACAATATCAATTGCTCCCATCAACAGCTATCCAGTTGCACTGCTTTATTATTTTCTCCATTAGATATAAATACCCCAGTGCATTTGTCTTTCACGGACACAACCCAGGCCTAGAGAAAACTTGAGAAGGTCATGAGATGAGCTTTTAAGTATGAGAATTTGGAAGTTTGGATATCTATGCTGCTCTCTGTTCTGCCGCCCCATTGATTCTAGATCTCTCTAGGTACAAAATCTGAAACTAGTATTTTCTCATCAAATGCCTTCAGTCCTCAATTATCCTCAGTGGCCTGCATGACTAGGTGACTGTGCATTCCCTTAGATTACTACTAAGTTTCACTTCAGTTAAAACCTGGAAATCTTTGCATACAAAAATTTTAATATGCAGAGTATGCATTTAGCTTAATGATTCCTATTGTCACTTAATGAAATAAGCTTAAAATGAGGGGAGTACAAGCAACAGGAGAATAGACCAGTTTGTTATTTGTGTAATTCTCTAATGTATTCTAAACCATTTTAAATGTTTAAATGAAAGTTAAACTGTAACATGGGGAACATTTATCATGAGCTCTTTTCTGTCTTGCTTTAGGAATTGTTTCTACCCCTTGGATGAATTTGCACCCTCAGGTTCTACGTTCCGATATGTGGAATGATGCTATTAATTTATGCTTTATATGAACATTGAATATTTTAGGTAGTTTGTTTTATTCATTTTTGTAAACCCAAAACTTAACAAGCCAACAAAAATAACCAAAAAATGGAAACAAAAATTAAAACTAACAATAATAAGAGAAAAAAAGCTTCTATTGTTCAGCTATTGTCCTATAATAAAGCACTGAAAAAGTCAGTAACATACAAGAGTATAGAAATATCATGCTAATAAACCTCTGGTCAGCTGGAGCAGATCCATATAAGGCTGCAGGTCTGTGAACCAATGAGAATGGCTCTGCTTCATGCTTTTCTAGGACTAGTGGACTTCCTGGAAATAGAGTAGGAAAGAAGATATATAGAATACAACCTGATTGATGATTTGAGCGATACACCAGACACGCAAATTATATTGCCTTTAAAATATTTGAGAAAGTTGAAATTATACAAACTATTTTCATTATTTTCTTTAAAAATATTGATTTAGTCTTTGTATATCATGTGCCAAACATTGTGGTAAATCCTAGAGATGCAAAGTTGAGCAAAGCAGACATATTGTCTTCCTCTAGGAAGCTCACATTATGATGTATCCAAGAATGGATGTTCAAGCTAAAATCCCAGATTCTCATTTGGCAAATCTCTTTTTCAC
>NW_022308405.1:0-2576 GCF_002776525.5 Piliocolobus tephrosceles
ACTGCTTTAAATGTGTCCCAGAGATTCTGGTATGTTGTATCTTTGTTCTCATTGGTTTCAAAGAACATCTTTATTTCTGCTTTCATTTCGTTATGTACCCAGTAGTCATTCAGGAGCAGGTTGTTCAGTTTCCATGTAGTTGAGCGGTTTTGATTGAGTTTCTTAGTCCTGAGTTCTAGTTTGATTGCACTGTGGTCTGAGAGACAGTTTGTTATAATTTCTGTTCTTTTACATTTGCTGAGGAGTGCTTTACTTCCAATTATGTGGTCAATTTTGGAATAAGTGCGATGTGGTGCTGAGAAGAATGTATATTCTGTTGACTTGGGGTGGAGAGTTCTATAGATGTCTATTAGGTCCGCTTGGTGCAGAGATGAGTTCAATTCCTGGATATCCTTGTTAACTTTCTGTCTCGTTGATCTGTCTAATGTTGACAGTGGAGTGTTGAAGTCTCCCATTATTATTGTATGGGAGTGTAAGTCTCTTTGGAAGTCTCTAAGGACTTGCTTTATGAATCTGGGTGCTCCTGTATTGGGTGCATATATATTTAGGATAGTTAGCTCTTCCTGTTGAATTGATCCCTTTACCATTATGTAATGGCCTTCTTTGTCTCTTTTGATCTTTGATGGTTTAAAGTCTGTTTTATCAGAGACTAGGATTGCAACCGCTGCTTTTTTTTGTTCTCCATTTTCTTGGTAGATCTTCCTCCATCCCTTTATTTTGAGCCTATGTATGTCTCTGCATGTGAGATGGGTCTCCTGAATACAGCAGACTGATGCGTCTTGACTCTTTATCCAGTTTGCCAGTCTGTGTCTTTTAATTGGAGCATTTAGTCCATTAACATTTAAGGTTAATATTGTTATGTGTGAACTTGATCCTGCCATTATGATATTAACTGGTTATTTTGCTCATTAGTTGATGCAGTTGCTTCCTAGCCTCGATGGTCTTTACATTTTGGCATGTTTTTGCAATGGTTGGTACCGGTTGTTCCTTTCCATGTTTAGGGCTTCCTTCAGGGTATCTTGTAAGGCAGGCCTGGTGGTGACAAAATCTCTAAGCATTTCCTTATCTGTAAAGGATTTTATTTCTCCTTCACTTATGAAACTTAGTTTGGCTGGATATGAAATTCTGGGTTTAAAATTCTTTTCTTTAAGAATGTTGAATATCGGCCCCCACTCTCTTCTGGCTTGTAGAGTTTCTGCTGAGAGATCTGCTGTTAGTCTGATGGGCTTCCCTTTGTGGGTAACCCGACCTTTCTCTCTGGCTGCCCTTAAGATTTTTTCCTTCATTTCAACTTTGGTGAATCTGGCAATTATGTGTCTTGGAGTTGCTCTTCTCGAGGAGTATCTTTGTGGTGTTCTCTGTATTTCCTGAATTTGAATGTTGGCCTGCCCTACTAGGTTGGGGAAGTTCTCCTGGATGATATCCTGAAGAGTGTTTTCCAACTTGTTTCCATTGTCCCCCTCACTTTCAGGCACCCCAGTCAGACGTAGATTTGGTCTTTTTACATAATCCCATACTTCTTGCAGGCTTTGTTTATTTCTTTTTCTTCTTTTTTCTTTTGGTTTCTCTTCTCGCTTCATTTCATTCATTTGATCCTCAATCGCTGATACTCTTTCTTCTAGTTGATCAAGTCGGTTACTGAAGCTTGTGGATTTGTCACGTGTTTCTCGTGTCATGATTTTCATCTCTGTCATTTCATTTATGACCTTCTCTGCATTAATTATTCTAGCTATCAATTCTTCTACTCTTTTTTCAAGATTTTTAGTTTCTTTGCGCTGGGTACGTAATTCCTCCTTTAGCTCTGAGAAGTTTGACGGACTGAAGCCTTCTTCTTTCATCTCGTCAAAGTCATTCTCTGACCAGCTTCGATCCGTTGCTGGTGATGAGCTGCGCTCCTTTGCAGGTGGAGATGCGCTCTTATTTTTTGAATTTCCAGCTTTTCTGCCCAGCTTCTTCCCCATCTTTGTGATTTTATCTGCTACTGGTCTTTAATGATGGTGACGTACTGATGGGGTTTTGGTATAGGTGTCCTTCCTGTTTGATAGTTTTCCTTCTAATTGTCAGGACCTTCAGCTGTAGGTCTGTTGGAGATTGCTTGAGGTCCACTCCAGACCCTGTTTGCCTGGGTATCAGCAGCAGAGGCTGCAGAAGATAGAATATTGCTGAACAGCGAGTGTACCTGTCTGGTTCTTACTTTGGAAGCTTCCTCTTAGGGGTGTACTCCACCCTGCGAGGTGTGGGGTGTCAAACTGCCCCTAGTGGGGGATGTCTCCCAGTTAGGCTACTCAGGGGTCAGGGACCCACTTGAGCAGGCAGTCTGTCCTTTCTCAGATCTCAACCTCCGTGTTGGGAGATCCACTGCTCTCTTCAAAGCTGTCAGACAGAGTCGTTCGGGTCTGCACAGGCCTCTGCTGCTTCCCCTGTTATTTTTTAGCTGTGCCCTGTCCCCAGAGGTGGAGTCTACAGAGACAGGCAGGTTTCCTTGAGCTGCTGTGAGCTCCACCCAGTTTGAGCTTCCCAGCGGCTTTGTTTACCTACTTAAGCCTCAGCAATGGTGGGCGCCCCTCCCCCAGCCT
>NW_022308406.1:0-3346 GCF_002776525.5 Piliocolobus tephrosceles
AAGATCAATGAGACAGAAAGTTAACAAGGATATCCAGGAATTGAACTGAGTTCTGCACCAAGCAGACCTAATAGACATCTACAGAACCCTCTACCCCAAATTAACAGAATATACATTCTTCTCAGCACCACATCGCACTTATTCCAAAATTGACCACATAGTTGGAAGTAAAGCACTCCTCAGCAAACGTAAAGAACAGAAATTATAATGAACTGTCTCTCAGACCACAGTGCAATCAAACTAGAACTCAGGATTAAGAAACTCACTCAAAACTGCTCAACTACACCCTGATCCTGTATGACTACTGGGTACATAATGAAATGAAGGCAGAAATAAAGATGTTCTTTGAAACCAATGAGAACAAAGACACAACATACCAGAATCTCTAGGACACATTTAAAGCAGTGTGTATAGGGAAATTTATAGCATTAAATGCCCACAAGAGAAAGCAGGAAAGATCTAAAATTGACACCCCAACATCACAATTAAAAGAACTAGAGAAGCAAGAGCAAACACATTCAAAAACTAGCAGAAGGCAAGAGATAACTAAGATCAGAGCAGAACTGAAGGAGATAGAGACACAAAAACCCTTCACAAAATCAATGAATCCAGGAGCTGTTTTTTTGAAAAGATTAACAAAATTGATAGAACGCTAGCAATACTAATAAAGAAAAGAGAGAAGAATCAAATAGATGCAATAAAAAATGATAAAGGGGATAGCACCACTGATCCTACAGAAATACAAACTACCATCAGAGAATACTATAAACACCTCTACGCAAATAAACTAGAAAATCTAGAAGAAATGGATAAATTCCTGGACACATACACCCTCCCAAGACTAAACCAGAAGAAGTTGAATCCCTCAATAGACCAATAATAGGCTCTGAAATTGAGGCAATAATTAACAGCCTACCAACCAAAAAAAGTCCAGGACCAGACGGATTCGCAGCCAAATTCTACCAGAGGTACAAGGAGGAGCTGGTACCATTCCTTCTGAAACTATTCCAATCAATAGAAAAAGAGGGAGCCCTCCGTAACTCATTTTATGAGGCCAGCATCATCCTGGTACCAAAGCCTGGCAGAGACACAACAAAAAAAGAGAATTTTAGACCAATATCCCTGATGAACATCGATGTAAAAATCCTCAATAAAATACTGGCAAACCGAATCCAGCAGCACAACAAAAAGCTTATCCACCATGATCAAGTCAGCTTCATCCCTGAGATGCAAGGCTGGTTCAACACACACAAATCAATAAACATAATCCATCATAAAATCAGAACCAAAGACAAAAACCACATGATTATCTCAATAGATGCAGAAAAAGCCTTCAACAAAATTCAACAGCCCTTCATGCTAAAAACTCTCAATACATTAAGTATTGATGGGAAGTATCTCAAAATAATAAGAGCTATTTATGACAAACCCACAGCCAATATCATACTGAATGGGCAAAATCTGGAAGCATTCCCTTTGAAAACTGGCACAAGACAGGGATGCCCTCTCTCACCACTCCTATTCAACATACTGTTGGAAGTTCTGGCTAGGACAATCAGGCAGGAGAAAGAAATCAAGGGTATTCAAGCAGGAAAAGAGGAAGTCAAATTGTCCCTGTTTACAGATTACATGATTGTATATTTAGAAAACCACATCGTCTCAGCCCAAAATCTCCTTAAGCTGATAAGCAACTTCAGCAAAGTCTCAGGATACAAAATCAATGTGGCAAAAAATCACAAGCAATCTTACACACCAATAACAGACAAACAGAGAGCCAAATCATGAGTGAATTACCATTCACAATTGCTTCAAAGAGAATAAAATACCTAGGAATCCGAATTACAAGGGATGTGAAGGACCTCTTCAAGGAGAACTACAAACCACTGCTCAACGAAATAAAAGAGGACACAAACACATGGAAGAACATTCCATGCTCATGGATAGGAAGAATCAATATGGTGAAAATGACCATAATGCCCAAGGTAATTTATAGATTCAATGCCATCCCCATCAAGCTACCAGTGACTTTCTTCACGGAATTGGAACAAACTACTTCATATGGAACCAAAAAAGAGCCCGCATTGCCAAGACAATCCTAAGCCAAAAGAACAAAACTGGAGGCATCACGCTACCTGACTTCAAACTATAGTACAAAGCTACAGTAACCAAAACAGCATGGTACTGGCACCAAAACAGAGAGAGAGACCAATGGAACAGAACAGAGCCCTCAGAAATAACACCACACATCTACAGCCATATGATCTTTGACAAACCTGAGAAAAACAAGAAATGGGGAAAGGATTCCCTATTTCATAAATGGTGCTGGGAAAACTGGCTAGCCATATGTAGAGAGCTGAAACTGGATCCCTTCCTTACACCTTATACAAAAATTAATTCAAGATGGATTAAAGACTTAAATGTTAGACCTAAAACCATAAAAACCCTAGAAGAAAACCTAGGCAATACCATTCAGGACATAGACAAGGGCAAGGACTTCACGTCTAAAACACCAAAATCAATGGCAACAAAAGCCAAAGTTGACAAATGGGATCTAATTAAACTAAAGAGCTTCTGCACAGCAAAAGAAACTACCATCAGAGTGAACAGGCAACCTACAGAATGGGAGAAAATTTTTGCAATCTACTCATCTGACAAATGGCTAATATCCAGAATCTACAAAGAACTCAAACAAATTTACAAGAAAAAAACAAACAATCCCACCAAAAAGTAGGCAAAGGATATGAACAGACACTTCTCAAAAGAAGACATTTATGCAGCTAACAGACACATGAAAAAATGCTCATCATCACTGGCCATCAGAGAAATGCAAATCAAAACCATAATGAGATGCCATCTCACACCAATAGAAAGGCGATCATGAAAAAGTCAGGAAGCAACAGGCGCTGGAGAGGATGTGGAGAAATAGGAACACTTTTACACTGTTGGTGGGACTGTAAACTAGTTCAACTACTGTGGCACATATACACCATGGAATACTATGCAGCCATAAAAAAGGATGAGTTCATGTCCTTTGTAGGGACACGGATGAAGCTAGAAACCATCATTCTCAGCAAACTATCACAAGGACAAAAAATCAAACACTGCATGTTCTCACTCATAAGTAGAAATTGAACAATGAGAACACTTGGACACAGGAACGGGAACATCATACACTGGGGCCTGTTGTGGGGTGGGGGCACGGGGGAGGGATAGCATTAGGAAATACACCTAATGTAAATGACGAGTTAATGGGTGCAGCACACCAACATGGCACATGTATATATATGTAACAAACCTGCACGTTGTGCACATGTACCCTAGAACTTAAAGTAGTAAAAAAAAAAAA
>NW_022308406.1:3446-4056 GCF_002776525.5 Piliocolobus tephrosceles
AAAAAAAAAAAAAAAAAAAAAAAAAAAAAAAAAAAAATTTAGCCAGGCACGGTGGCAGGTGCCTGTAATCCCAGCTACTCAGGAAGCTGAGGCAGAAGAATTGCTTGAACTTGGGGGGCAGAAATTGCAGTGAGCTAAAATTGCGCCACTGTACTCCAGCCTGGGCAACAGAATGAGACTCTGTCTCAAATGGAAAAAAAAAAAAAATCACCTCCAAATACAAGCAATTATCCTTTATCAAATTCATTCTCATAAGAAAATATTCTGTTACTCCAAAATAAATTTACAATGATACTACTTTTCGAGTCATTTTGATTCTCCATTTCTCCGAATGCCAGTGTCAGGTGATACGAAGGCCATAGATGGGATATGAGTATGGGCCCCAAGCAAGCTGGATAGCCCAGAAGTATTGTAATGGCCCTCTTCCCCCAGCAGTAACCACCCAAACCCATTACACAGGCAAGGCCAATTCAGACTACCAATCCCTGGAAGTAACTGAGCCCATGTCGTTAGGTGAATACATTTTCAAAATTACTGTTGCTGACAGTATTGTGTGGTAGGTCATTTCTACATAAATAACATCATGGCCCTCAGGATACATAAAAGCATT
>NW_022308407.1:0-3356 GCF_002776525.5 Piliocolobus tephrosceles
GAGTCTCACTCTTGTTGACTAGGTTGGAGTGCAATGGCATGATCTTGGCTCACTGCAACCTCTGCCTCCCGGGTTCAAGCGATTCTCCTGCCTAAGCCTCCCAAGTAGCTGGGATTATAGGTGCCCCCCACCATGCCTGGCTAAGTTTTGTATTTTTAGTAGAGATGGTGTTTCACCATGTTGGCTAGGCTAGTCTCAAACTCCTGACCTCAGGTGATCCACCCACCTCAGCCTCCCAAAGTGCTGGGATTACAGGCGTGAGCCCCTGTGCCTGGCCTCCAATGGCCTTGTTGAAGATCTGAATTCAGCTTCTTCTTAAACTGATTGATTTTACATATCATTCCCCTTTATGCCCCAACCATTGTCCAGCTCAGTCATGTTGAGATAAATCACCTTTGTCCAGTAGAGAAGTACAGTGGGAATTGATTCTGAAGGTCATGGGGGACCTTCCCACATTCTTCGTATCCTTCTAGATCTCTCTGTTCCAACTCTTAGGTCCCAGTTTTTGCCAAAGAAGCATGTGGCAGCAGAGAATTCCGCCTATGTTTCAGAACTGGAATGACCAGTTTGGATCCTATCAGTGCTGACTGCCATCAGAAAGTGTTTTCTAGGCCGGGCACGGTGGCTCAAGCCTGTAATCCCAGCACTTTGGGAGGCCGAGGCGGGCGGATCACGAGGTCAGGAGATCGAGACCATCCTGGCTAACCCGGTGAAACCCCGTCTCTACTAAAAAATACAAAAAACTAGCCGGGCGAGGTGGCGGGCGCCTGTAGTCCCAGCTACTCCGGAGGCTGAGGCAGGAGAATGGCGGGAACCCGGGAGGCGGAGCTTGCAGTGAGCTGAGATCCGGCCACTGCCCCCCACCGGGGGCAACAGAGCGAGCCCCCCCCAAAAAAAAAAAAAAAAAAAAAAAAAAAAGAAAGTGTTTTCTATATCAATTACATGGTGACCTCTTATCTGATAGCTTACTTCCCTTATCTGATTTTTGTATATTGCTCTATTCTGCATCCAGACCTTTGTTCCAGGCTTGGCTATCTATCATCTGTAGATCATATCATGTATGAGAAGCAGAAATCCTTGCATTCCTCTTTTTTCCAGAGGTTCTTTTGCAACCCAGGGTCTATACACTTCACGAGGTTTGTGATTGTTTTGGAAACTGCATGCAAAACTTATGCATATATGTGAATTTTATAGAAGGAGGAGCCACAGCTTTTATTGGAATGTTGGTGGGCTGCACGAGTCCCCAAAAGTCATAAACCACTGCCTTACCTCCATTTAATTGCTCCATATTCTATAGTAAGGTTCCATATGTTCCTCAAAGCCTTTCTTTCTCCAAGTTCATGGTCTCGATCCCAAAAGAGCACAGACTTTATATTGGCTGATAGCTTTCTATCCAGTGGTAGGATATTCTTCCGTACCTCTCCTTCATGATAACACAGCTACCTCACATCTCCTCTGAGAGGTTGTTGTTTGGCATCTGACCATTGGTGAATGGACAATATATTACAAAGGGGGAATGCTGCTAACTCCAGCTGAAATGCCTGTTATGCAGGTCATAATATCAATCATCTAATAGAAGGTGAAGTTGAAAATTGATACTCTACAAATATTCATTATGCTGTAGAGTTATACTTTCATTGGTGTTACAGTTTACAATAAAAAGCTTTTAGAAGGTGGCATTTCTACTAGAGTGAAACAAATCGTCATTAATACTTTCCCCCTTCAAATAAATTTTCTTTAGTTCTGAAATCAATACATGATTTTTTTTAAAAATGCAACAACACAGGCAAGCAAAAAAAAAATATAAAAATTTGACTGGGCACGGTGGCTCACACCTGTAATCCCAGCACTTTGGGAGGCTGAGGCAGGTGGATCGCTTGAGCCCAGGGGCTTGAGATCAGCCTGGGCAGCATAGTGAGACCTTGTCTCTATTTTTAAAAAATATAAATACATAAAAGAAAAAGTGTAAAATTTTACTCATAATTCAACCCACTTGGTGAAAATTCCTATGACAATGTGCTGAGTATTCAAAATTATTTGACTGTATGCATGTAACTGATTTAAAAAAAAATGGAATCATGTTTCATATTCTATTTTAAACAGCTTTATTGAGGTATAATTGACGTATAATAAACGCCACATATTTGAAGTATCCAACTGATAAGTTTTGACACATGTACCCTCCTGTGAAACCATCTTCACAATCGAGACAGTGAACATGTTATCCGTCCCTTCCAAAAATTTCCTCATGCCCCTTTGTAATACCTCCCTCTCACCTATCTCATCTTCCACCGACCACTGAGCTGCTCTCTGTTACTACAGATTAGCTTTCGTTTTCCAGGCTTTTATATGAATAGAATCATCCAGTTCGTATTCTTTTTTTTTGGTCTGGATTTTGTCATTCAGCATACTTAAAGATTCATACATTTTATTGTGTATTTCAACAGTTTGTTTCTGTTCCTTGCTGAGGAATATTCCATTGTATGGATACATCACAATTTGTTTATCCATTCTCCTGTTTATAGACATTTAGAGTATTTCCAACTTCTTTGCTTTTTTAAGTAAAGTTACCATGAATATTTTTGTACCAGTCTTTTTATGGATATATATTTCTTTTTTCTGCAGTGGAATAGTTGGATCATGTGGTAGGTATATGTTTACATTTTAAAGAGACTACAAGATGTTTATCAAACTGATTGTAGTACTTTCTATCCACATAGGAGGGTGTGGAATTTCAGTTACTCCACCTGTTCACCAACACAAGCATGGCCAGTTTTTGTGGTTGGTGGGTAAGTTAATTTCTTTTATTCACTTTCAGTATATCAGAGTTGACAGAGTCCTTAATAATCCATTAGTCCAGCCCTTCACTTCATAGACTGAGAGATGGGGAGGAACTTGCCTGAGGGCCAGTAGGAAATTCGTGCTGGAGACAGTGGTTGGACAAAATTACTGCTGAGTTCTGTTTTTGTTCTCTCTGTGACTCTTCTACTTAGAATATCTAAATAGAAAATTCCCCTCGCCCAACATGCACTTTTCTTTTCTTTTTTTTTTTTTTGAGACAGAGTCTCGCTCTGTCACCAGACTGGAGTACAGTGGTGCGATCTCGGCTCATGGAAACCTCCGACTTCCTGGTTCAAAGGATTCTCCTGCCTCAGCCTCCTGAGCAGTTGGGATTACAGGTGCCTGCCACCACGCCCAACCAATTTTTGTATTTTTAGTAGAGACGGGGTTTCACCATGTTGGCCAGGATGGTCTCGATCTCCTGACCTTGTGATCCACCCACGTCAGCCTCCCAAAGTGTTGGGATTACAGGTGTGAGCCACCACGCCCGGTCACTCTTTTTTTTTTTTTTTTTG
>NW_022308413.1:0-2174 GCF_002776525.5 Piliocolobus tephrosceles
TTTTTTTCAAATGTTAGTAAAATATCTGCTATTAAAAAATGATGTAATTTATAAAATTTTTCAATTTTTTTCAATTTATAACAATTATCACTGTTGTTGTTGCTGCTGTTGTTGTTGCTGTTGTTGTTGCTGCTGTTGTTGTTGCTGTTGTTGTTGCTGCTGTTGTTGTTGCTGTTGTTGTTGTTGCTGTTGTTGTTGTTGCTGTTGTTGCTGTTGTTGCTGTTGTTGCTGTTGTTGCTGTTGTCGCTCCTTTCGTTAATTACGTTTTTATATTTATTAACATATTTTGATTTTTTAATAATAGTTAAAATATATTAATAGCGTCATAAACACTTTTATATTGAAATCTGTAACTTTTTATATTGTAATTGAAATTAAAAAAATTAGTTTCATAATTTAAATTTATGTTTTTTGTTTTCGAAATTATAAAACTTATATCTTCCTTTTTTAATTCGAAGAGTGAATTATTGTTATTACTTTTACCACTACTACTGTCATCACTACTACTGTCATCACTACTACTGTCATCACTACTACTGTCACCACTACTACTGTCAACACTACTACTGTCATTACTACTACTATCTTCCTTAACTGTATTAATATAATGACTATCATAACATTTTTTAATTTTTTTGTTTTCATTATATCATTATAAACATTTATATCCATCACTTTTATAAATTCCAAAATATATATAATCTGATCAACATATATATCACTTTCATTATTATTTTTTTTTCTAAGAAGGTAATAAACTTCTCAAATAAATAAATCACCAAATTTTTTTTATTACTTAAGTTTTGTCTTATAATTTGTGAATGTTTTTCATAGACAGTAGCATGGTTTCCTAGTAGTTTATCATTTGTATTATCATCATCACTTCTCCTAACTATTATTACTTTTTTTAATTTTTCATTTGGGAAAATAAGTGTATTTAAATCTGGAGTTTCCATATCCAACTCTTTTTTATTATAAATTAGCATTAATAAAAAATTAAAATAGTCATTAAAATTTAAGTGAAATGAATATATATCCGATTTGTTAATTATGTTCGTCATATGGAAGTTATTATTTTCTGCTTTAGTTAAAATATTATTTTCTTTATTTTGTTTTGAGTTAAATATATCTATATGATTATAGGATAAATAATTATCAAACATATACTTGTTGTTAAGTATATTGTTTGGTAATAGTGGTTTTGTAGTCTTTTTTACATACTCTGATGTAGGTAAGTTCCATAGATCTTCAGTAAAATTAAACGTGTCATGGTTATTTGTTTTGTTTGTAATTTCTAGATTTTTTTTTTCGTTCGTAAAAAAATTTATTAACATGTTCATATATTCTTTAATTAATTTTTTACGTATATTACATAATAACAAAATCATTTTTATTTTTTTTTGACATTTTTACACTTTCATCATTATTATTATTTATATACGATATAACATGTTTTAATATAATGTGCAGAATATCATAATTGTAAATGTTCATTTGGTGATAAATTTTTAAATAAAAAAAATAAATTATTAATATTAAAATAATTTATATTTTCTTTTATAATCATAAAAGATAGTGCATATATATTTATATATTTTATTTTACTCAAAAATAAAGTAGTCATCAAATTGTGGAATATATATTTTATATTTTTGTTATATAAATTATGTTCTATAATTTCAGTTACTTTTTTTTATTACTATCTTATCTCTATATGTTTCAAATTTATTTAATAAAGTACATTCATCTCTTGTTTTATAATTATATAAATTATGTTTTATTATAAAAAAAGGGTCATTATTTAGTAGTTTAGTTTGTAAATCATATTTATATATTTCTTTTTGGATGGTCTCCTTTCCCAATTGGTGAACGTAATAAAATACGTTGTAAGGATTTTTCCAATTTGTACCATTTTCCAACTGTATATCCTCAACAGAGCCAATATTAGCCGTTTTTTGAGCAGAGTCAATATTAACAACTTTCTGAACAGAATCAAAATATAACATATGTTGATAGACGTTTATATTAAATGTGTTTATTATTTTTGTTATAATTTTAAAATAATTAAGTATATTATCTAAGGATGTAGGTTTCGATAAGTGAAAGTTATAATTCGAAAGTAAAAATAAAAAAAGTCATAATTTATGTAATTAGCTTTTATACAACTTTTAATT
>NW_022308414.1:0-1123 GCF_002776525.5 Piliocolobus tephrosceles
GGAGGGAAGTGGGGGTTGGGGAGAGAGAACAGACGAGGGAGGGAGGAGGGGGGAGAAGGGAGGAGGAGGGAAGGAGGATGAAGGTAGAGGAGGGAGGAAAGAGAAGGACAAGGGGGAGGCTGAAAACCTGCGCATGACCCTGACAGGTATTTCAAAAAGAAGAGCCGAGGAGGCTCAAAGGAACTGCAGGCCCCAGCTAAGGGGCACGTCTCTGCCCACCGTCAAACACAGGGAGCCTCAACCCTTCTGAGCCCCGGTCCAGGCACCTCATCACCCAGCCCCAAGCCCAGGCTGCAATGTCCTGTGGGAAGGTCTCTCGCACCTCCTGGAACCAGCCAGACCCGTCCTCTATGGAGCCGGCCTCAAAAATATCCGTAGGACACGGAGGTCACCGTGTTCAGTGAAGTGTCCAGACACAGAAAGACAGATGCCGGTGTCCCCACCCACGCACGGGAGCTGAGGAGACAATCTCACGGAGCTGGGACGACGGCGCTCGCCAGAGGCCGGGAAGGGCGGCGGCGGGAGGGTGAAGGGGGTTGGTTAATGGACACAAAACTGCAGTCAGGTAAAAGGAGTAGTTCTAGTGTTCGATAGCACAATAGGGTGGCTATAGTTAACCGTAAGTTAGTGTATATTTCACAATAGCTAGAAGACTTTTATGGCCAGGCACAGTGGCTCATGCCTGTAATCCCAGCACTTTGGGAGGCCGAGGCAGGAGGATCACTTGAGGTCAGGAGTTCGAGACTAGACTGGCCAACATGGTGAAACTCCAGCTCTACAAAAAAAAAAAAAAAAAAAAAAAAAAATTCACCGGGCGAGGTACGCGCCTCAAGCCCGTAGTCCCCGCTACTCAGGAGGCCAAGGCACGAGAATCACTTGAACCTGGAGGTGGAGGCTGCAGTGAGCTGAGATCGCACCACTGTACTCCAGCCTGGGTGACAGAGAGACTCCATCTCAAAAAACAAAACAAAATAGCTAGAAGATCTGGAATGTTCCCAACACAAATGATAAATGTTTCAGGTGATGGATGGTCCAGTTACCCTGACTTGATCATGACACATGGTGTGCCCGTCCCGGGTACCACGCGTGCCCCGCGAACATGGCGTGCCCGTCCCGGGTACCA
>NW_022308414.1:1133-3630 GCF_002776525.5 Piliocolobus tephrosceles
ACCACGCGTGCCCCGCGAACATGGCGTGCCCGTCCCGGGTACCACGCATGCCCCGCGAACATGTACAACGATCCCTAAAAATTTCAAAAATATATTTGTAGAACAAATGAATGGGTCTTTAATGCACCTCAGCATTTACAAAACACTCACGTACACACTTCATTGATATTTATCACACTCTCCTGTGGATGGAGACGGAACAGCTAAAATTGTCTCTGTTTTGTAGCCAAGAAAACGGAGGTTTGGAAAGGGTATGTAACTCACCCAAAGTCTCGTAGCAATTACACGTCAGGGTTAAAACTGGACAGAATGCCTCATCCAACATCATGGTTTTCCACAGGCCTTTGCTTCTGACCAAGGAACTCACTTAACAGCCAAAGAAGGGCCACAACGGGCCGGGCTCCCGGAATTAACTTACCTCACACGTCCCTACCATCTTGAAGCCACGGGTCGGATAGAGGTGGGGCGGCCTTTGGAGGTCCGGCTACGGCACCATTCAGCGGCGACGCTGGCAGGGCCAGGGTGAGGCTCTCCAGAGGCCGCGTTGGCTCCGAAGGAGCCTCCGGGACATGGAGCTGTTTCTCCCCAGCCAGGGCTCACAGGGCCAGGAATCGAGGGGTGGACGTGGGAGTGGCGCTCACCGTCACCCCAGTGATGCACTGGGGGAGCTCCTCTTCCTGTTTCCTGACGTACGGTCCACAGGCCCAGAGGCCTGAGTCCCAGGCAGGAACACGGCCACCAGGAGACGCACGATGACGCCACGGATGGAAGCTGAGACCGCCCCCGGCCCCTCTGGGCTCCTCACGCCTGAGTCCACACCCAGAAAGGGATTCTCTGTGCTGGCCTGGGGATTGATCTGACCTCCCAGGGGGAATTGGCTACGTTGCCACAGCAGAGGCAGGACAGTGTCTGCGATGCAGGAGAACCCGTGGGCGTCAAATTACTCCACAGAGAACGGTTCGAATAAAGTGGCCAGCACGCAAAGACAGCCAGGCATGTAAGTAAAAACAGACAAAATACCAGACAATAAAAGACTTGATATACTCAAATTATCACACACAAAATATTTTAAAAATCTATGCAAATGGTATTTAAAAAACTAAAAGATACAAGACGTGAGCCAGTCATAAAAGGCCCAATATTGTCACAAGAGGTCCCTGAGCACAGCCAAAGTCATGGAGACCGGACGGAGGCGGGTGGGAGCCAGAGGCTGGGGTGGGCTGGGCTCTTCGATGGGGACGGAGCTTCAGTTCGGGAAGACAGAAAAGATCTGGAGACGGGGGCAGTAGAGGCTGCACAGCAACGTGACTGCACTGAACGCACTGCACTGAACTAGCACTTAAAAATGGCTACAGTGGTAAATTTTATGTTATACACATCTTACCACACACAAAAACTAAAGGACAAACTTGAACAACAGAACTTTTTTTCTTTTTTTTTTGAGTCGGAGTTTTGCTCGTTACCCAGGCTGGAGTGCAATGGCGCAATCTCGGCTCACTGCAACCTCCTTCTCCCGGGTTCAAGCGATTCTCCTGCCTCAACCTCCCGAGTAGCTGGGATTACAGGTGCCCAGGACCACGCCCGGCTAATTTTCACATTTTTAGTAGAGACGGGTTTCACCATGTTGGCCAGGCTGGTCTCAAACTCCTGACCTCAGGTGATCCGCCCGCCTTGGCTCCCAAAGTGCCGGGATTATAGGTGTGAGCCACCGCACCCGGTCAAGAATAGAACTATCAGAACTAAAATACAAATCCCAATTAAGCATAACACAGACAAATTTAACAGCAAAACAGATTTTCTAAAGAGATAATCAGCGAATTTGAACATAAAAATAAATTATTCAGAATTCAGCATGAAAAGACCAGAAGATGGAAAACAGAGAAAAAAAAAAAAGAAAAGTAAAGAAAAGAAAAACCAAAGAGCTATAAAGCGTAATAGGGTCCCAGAAAGAGAGGGAGAAAAGCGCACTGGAAACGAGCAAGCTTTGAAGAAACGATGGCTGAGAAATTTCCGAGACCGATAAGGACACCAGCACACACGTTTACAAAGCCCAGGCCAGGCAAGTCACAGAAACTGCAGATGCCGAGTCCACTTCCCGGAACGGATGACTAAGTTGCTTCAGAACAATATTCTCCATAGAATAGCTAGAAAAATACTAAAACAAAACAAAATGCCTGTTGAAAGGCACTGGAGAACCACACAGGCCACAAGGACCAAAGACCGAGGTCTGGAGCCGGAAAGCCCAGAGAGGCGAGCAGGGCACCCCGGGGAGGCCATGGGGCCCGGTCCACCAGCTCACCAGCCTACCCACCGGCCCACCGGCCCACCTGCCCACCAGCCCACCTGCCCACCTGCCCACCGGCCCACCTGCCCATCGGCCCACCGGCCCCACTGGCCCACCTGCCCACCTGCTCAGCAGCCCACCTACCCACCAGACCACCGGCCCACCTGCCCACCTGCCCACCGGTCCACCTGCCCACCGGCCCACCTGCCCACC
>NW_022308414.1:3730-9712 GCF_002776525.5 Piliocolobus tephrosceles
CACCTGCCCACCGGCCCAGCAGCCCACCTGCCCACCGGCCCAGCAGCCCACCTGCCCACCTGCCCAGTGGCCCACCTGCCCAGTGGCCCACCAGCCCACCTGCCCAGCGGCCTACCTGCCCATCGGCCCACCAGCCCACCGGCCCACCTGTCTACCTGCCCACCTGCCCAGCGGCCCACCTGCCCACCGGCCCACCTGTCCACCTGCCCACCAGCCCACCGGTCCACTGGCCCACTGGCCCACCTGCCCACCGGTCCAGCAGCCCACCTGCCCACCTGCCCAGTGGCCCACCAGCCCACCTGCCCACTGGCCCACCAGCCCATCTGTCCACCTGCCCACCTGCCCAGCGGCCCAGCGGCCCAGCGGCCCACCGGCCCACCTGCCCACCGGCCCCACCGGCCCACCTGCCCAACGGGAGCCAAAGTCAGCCCCAGGGGAGGTGATGGTCATCCCGACCATCCAGTTATTTCTAAAACCAGCGTCTCAAAGAGTTACTGATTCTGAGCGCAGTGGGGGAGAGGCCACAGCCACGTGGCGCTTTTGCCGCTCCCAGGGCTGGAAGGAAACACGGGGTTTGGGGACCTGTGAGGACGGGGACTGGGGAACACCCCGTGTTTTCGGCTGGGACCCATGAGAACCACCTGCATTTAATGTGGGGAAGACAGAGAAAGAGGCCACTGGGAAGGGGCAAGAAAGGGGCTCCCGATGTGGTTATTCTCGATGGTGGCCACACGGATATTTGCTTTATGATACTTTAATGACACTTTATGGACATTTGTGTTTTGTGCTCTTCTCTGTGTTTTTCTTCATAATGAAAATGATGAAACAAACAAGAATTTTGAACATGAGGTTGTTGCTAGAAGCACTTTCTGTTCAACATTGTACTGGAGGCCCTAGTCAGTATCATGAACTGAACCAAGAATGCGGAATACGGAAGATTGGAATACACATTGGAAAGGGGTAAAAGGATCCTTATTCACAGGTGACATAATCATTTCATAGTAAATTGTAAAGAATATGCAAAAAAAACCTCTACTAGAATAAGCTAATGTAGCATATTTATAGCAATAAAACTTGGAAATGAATTAATACCACTTTTCAATAGCACTGAAACCCACAAAATACTTAAAGATATATTTTATTACATTTATGTTGAAGACCCATATCCTAAAAACTACAAAACATTCTGGAGAGAAAGTTAAGAAGGCCTAAATACATGGAGAGATATACTATGTTTACGGATTACAAGACTCAATACTAAGATCCTAAATACATGGAGAGATATACTATGTTTACGGATTAGAAGACTCAATACTAAGATCCTCAAGTGGATTTATAGATTCAATGTAATTCCAATAAAAATCAGCAGGCTTGACAAGTTCACTCTAAAATTTTGCCAAATTCAAAGGACCTAAAAAAAAAAAAAAGACAAAAACCAACGCAACCATTTTGAGAGCAGGAAGAACGAAGCCGGAAGACTTACGATCCCAGATTCTGAGACTTACTATAAAGCTATGCTGTAGCTGTATTCCTGCAGTTGCTAGAATAATCATGTAATAGTAACCAAGACAGTGTGGAATTGGTATAAAGAGGAATATAAAGATCAGTGGAACAGAACAGAGTACAGAAACAGATCAGATAGATCTATGCTCTTTTTGGGTCCACTGATTTTCAACAAGGGTGCCAAGATAATTCCACAGAGAAAGAACAGGAATATTGGAAAAACTGGACATCATCTGTGAAAAACAATCCGCAGCCCCCACATACACCATCTTCAAAAACTAACCTGAAATGCACCACAGGTCTCAGTGTGAAAGATAAAAATAGAAGACATCTGGGAGAAAATGAAGGACACCTTGGGGCAGACAAAGGCTTCTTAGGTTCTTAGAACACAAAAAGCACAAATGTTATTTTTTTAAGTGATAAAATGGTCATTATCAAAATTTAAAACTTCTGGTTCATCAAAAGAGACTTTTAAAAAAAAAAAAAAAAAAAAAAAAAGAAAGACCAGCCATAGACTGGAAGATAGAACTTGTGTACAGATTTTTTTTTTAATCTTAAAACTCAACACTAAGAAGACAAAACAACTTTAAAGAAAAAGTCAGAAGATCTGAGCAGACACTTCGCACAGGAAGGTGCATGCATGAGCGACACACACCTAGTAAACCCTCACACGTTCAGTCAGCAGGAAAATGCAAACTGAAGCCACAGCGACACAGAGCCACACACACTGCAAAGGGCCACAGGAAAAAGACAATTCCAGGTCTTGATAAGAGTGTGGAACTCTGGTAAAATGGTTCAACCTTTCTGGAAACCAGTTTTGAGGGGTGGTCTTACAAAGTTAAATGTACAAATACTGTATCATCCAGCAGGTCTACTTCTAGGTATTTATTTACCCAGGAGAAACAAAAGCACAGGTCCACAAATTTCATCACATCTTTACTCATAATAGCCAAATGCCGGCGCGGATGCGGGCGCCTATAGTCCCAGCTACTCGGGAGGCTGAGGCAGGAGAATGGCGTGAACCCGGGAGGCGGAGCTTGCCATGAGCAGTGATCGCACCACTGCACTCCAGCCTGGGAGACAGAGTGAGACTCTGTCTAAAAAAATAATAATAAAAAATAAAAACATACCCAAGACTTGGTAATTTAAAAAGGAAAGAGGCTTAATTGGCTCACATCTCCACACGGCTGGGGAGGCCTCAGGAACCTTACAATCATGGCGGAAGGGGAAGCAGGCCATCTTACAACGTGGCAGGTGAGAGGGAAGACGGAGGAGTCCCTTATAAAACTATCAGATCTTGAGAGAGAACAGCCTGGGGGGAGCCGCCCCCATGACCCAATCACCTCCCAGCAGCTTCCTCCCTCAACACGTGGGGATTACGGAGAATACCGTGCGAGGTGAGACTGGGGACACAGAGCCAGACCATATGGCTGCACAAGCTCCACACAAAATATCAGAAATGTTCAGTTTCACATAACATCACCGTGCCCCAAATGCAGATTCCACGGCTCTAAGGTCTCTTCCAGTCCCTAACCACAGTTAGAAGAACATGGCCTTTTCCAGAGCAGCAGTGGTGGCATAAGAAGAAAACAAAGTAATCAGACTTGCATGCAAGTCCATCATCTCGGTACATACAGACCCACCATCGTCTCAGTATGTACAGACTCACCATCATCGCAGTACATACAGATCCATCGTCTCAGTACGTACAGACCCACCATCATCTCGGTACATACAGACCCACCATCGTCTCGGTACATACAAATCGAAGTTGCATACCTCCCCTTCTGACAGCACCCACAGCAGACCCCAGAATCAAGTGCTGTCCGAGGCCTGCCCCCTCCCCAGCTGAGGCTCTGCCCTGGCTTCTTGCTCTGCCCTGAAGGGTGTGGAGAAAGGAATTCCTTTGAATTGGGAGAGAGGACAAGAAGAATTTCCTTTGGCCAGCAAACAATTCCAATGGGAAGCGGGATGAACAAAGAAACTGGGGTTGTAGCTTCCTGAGCTGGAAGACGCCACCTGCCCTTTCCCAGGTCTCATATCGGGGAACTGGAGATGGGCCCCGGGCCACACACAGAGAGCCCCTTTCCCCGGGAAGGTCATCGCTCCTCTGGAGGACGGAGCCAACCACACAACAGCAGGGCCTCAGCCAGGCATCCTAAAAACTGGGCCCCTCTGCTCTGTGCCCGGGGACCCCAACTCTGGCATGACCCCTCCGTACCCACTGACGGCTGCATAAATCCAGAGCCACCCACACCAACGGGCAGCAGGAGCCGTGGGGTTTGTTCCCGTCTTCCAAATGCACCAGCGGCCTAGAACACGCCATTCCCTGTCAAGCATGGGCGGCCTGGCCAGCAGCAGGCCATGGGCTCTCCATGTGTTGCAGAGAAAGAAGGAGGAGTCTACCTAAGGCACTGAGTTTCCTCCTTGGGCTTTCCAGCAAGATCAGAGAGGTCTGTAGCTCCCCTTCCCCGTCCTCCTCTCTGCACCTCCACGCCAGCAGCCCAGCAGCCCACACTTGTCCTCTTCAGCCAGGCAATTTTACTCAGAGATTTTGCCACGGGATAATTTTCTTCCTGGAGCTTTCACGTTACCTGCACACCCCACATGCGGTCCTGAATGGACCCACTGCTGTTCATCTGGCCAACGAATACTAGGGCGAACCTGAGGCATGTGAACCTGCAAATGTCTGGCCACTTTCAAAGTACAAAACAGCAGCATTACTGGGTCCCAACTTTGAACTAGGTCCTAGGGATACAAAGAGAGACAGCAGCACTCCGGTTTCATTGAGCCCACACTCTAATGGGGTAGAGGCACAGAGAGAGACAGTGAGTGAGAGAGAGAGAGGAATGAGGAAGGGGAGCAGCCCCAGTCAGTGGCAGGAACGAAAAAGGTGGACAGAGCACCGATGATGATGCACAGGAGACGGGAAGAGTGGGGACCTGCAGGTGAGGTGGGGACAATGAGGACCCGCAGGTGAGGCTCTGGCAGGACAGGTGAGGTGAAAAGAGTGAGGACTCAGGGGTGAGGCTCCAGCTCACCCTTCATGAGACAAAGTCCCCATCTGAGCATCTCGGGACACACAGCTCGGAGCACTGTCTTACAAACACACTCAGAAGGGCAACTGTTTCTCAGCTTTTGGGTAAGAACTGGGGCTCCTAAGGCAGCCCATGTGCCACCCAGTCCGGCACTGGCTGTAAAAGTATCACTCGGAAGCTCCAAAAACACCAGAGTCCGCCTGTGAGACCCGGAGCGTGTGCCTTGCTGTGGTCACTCCCTGTCAGTGGGTTTTGGAGCCAGCACCCTGGAGGAGCCACAGCGCCCCGGTCACTCCCCTTCGCGAAGCCTTAACACGAGCACACTCTGCCTAAACAGAGATATTTCAGAATCTCCCACCGTGTGGGGCACGAGCGCCTTAAGCAAACACCAAGTCCAGTGGCTTTCGGGAGCTGCAGGCTGCCAAGGATAACACGTTACGGGGCCGAGGAACACAGCGGCCGAGGAACACAGGTGGGTAAATACGTGGCCTAGCGATGGCGCCTTTGAAACGTGGAGGCTGCAGCAGCCAGGCAGGCCCTCTCCGGGGCTATTTTCCTGCTTGTCCTCTGTTCAGAAACACCCTTCGTGAACATCAGGGTTAAGAAAGGAACAGCTCTTCTCGCAGAGGGCAGAAGTAGGGGTGGGGGCGCCTACACAGGCAGGGCTTTGCCGATTTGCAGCTTCCCGTTCAGAGAGGGACCTTCTGGCTCAGGAATCGAGGGCGTCCTCTGCTTTGCAGTCAACCCTACTCAGCCTTGTTGGGGTCAGCCGCCACTGAAATCACATGGCCCTGAACCAGCTACAACCACGCCGGGCCTTGGGTCTAAAACACAAGCCCATAATTTTTGCCTTAGGAATGAAAAGAAGAGGACAAATATAGCAGAAAGGAAGGGAGTGGTGTGTTTGGAGTAGGAGAGCAGGCACCGTGGCATCCGCACTGCCCCCTGTAGTTGTCAGGGTTCCCGGCAGGGACCGGACTAACAGGACAGACGTGCAGACGAAGGGCGTTTGTTAGGAATACCGACTCACACGATCGTGAGGGGAGGTTCCACAGCAGGCGTGTGCAGGCCGAGGAGCAAGGAAGCCAACAGCGCCGCCGTCGTTCTGCGGCCCGAGGCTGGGGAGCCCCTGGCAAAACACGGGTGTGAGTCCAGGAGTCCAAATGCTGCAGAACTTGGAGTCCGACGTTCGAGGGCAGGAAGCCTCTAGCCTGGGAGAAAGGTGAGGCTGGAAGGCTCGGCCAGTCTCCCCCTTCCACGTTCCTCTGCCTGCTCGTACCCTGGCTGCACTGTCCCCGCCCCACCTACACCAGCGTGAACCCACATTACCTTAGCCCTGTCTCCACTCCGTCTACACCAGCGTGAACCCACATTACCTTAGCCCTGTCCTCACCTACACCAGCGTGAACTCACATTACCTTAGCCCTGTCTCCGCTCCGTC